>NC_068935.1:138703364-138961683 GCF_023091745.1 Budorcas taxicolor | reverse complement strand
GGAATGGCAAGTGCAGGGCTCCTCCAGCGGTCGCTTGGCCGCCCAGACTCAGCACAGCACGGAGAGCACCAGGCTTCCCCAGGGCCCCCGGCTGTGGTCTGCAGCCCCACACACCCGGAGGCTGACTCCGTGAGCGCCCAGAAGGTGCCTGACAGACGTCATTTCCCTAGTGCTCTCCCCACCAGCAGAGACGTGTGCAGGTGGTTGGGGCCTGCCCCTGCGTGTCTGGGCTGCCGCCCACAGCCTCCGCTCAGGGGAAGCAGCCCCTGTGCCAAGACCTGCAGGAGGCGCGGGGCGTCCCTGCCTGGAAGCCAAGTGCACGGTCCGCTTGGAAGCGAGCCTCCTTGGGAAGGGTCGAGGGAGCCAAGCCGCGTGCAGCTGCAAGCCCTGCTTGGGCCGAGCCGAGTGTGCCTCCAGGACGGCAGAGCTCCAGCTCTGCTCAGAGGCCGGATCCAGTCAAGTGCCTTGCGCGAGGCTGCTCTGCCCTGGGCGAGACTTGCCCAGGCTTGCCTCGCTGCTAGGCTTGCTGCCCGGGAAGGAGCAGGCTGTGCGATGCTGGGAGAGGCCCCTGGCGCCTTCCTGGCCTCAGCTCCACTCCTGCCTTGCCTTTGCATCTAGGCCCCGGGCGTCCTTGGGGAAGGCTTAGGAGCCGGTGGCTTGCACACTGCCAAGCCCTCCAGCAGTGAGGCCTCTCGTAGAGGGGAGGGGAGGGCAAGTGCAGGGCTCCACCAGCGGTTGCTTGGCCGCCCAGACTCAGCGCCGCACGGAGAGCACAAGGCTCCCAGGTCCCCTGGCTGTGCTCTGCAGCCCCACACTCCCGGAGGCTGACTCCGTGGGCGCCCAGAAGGTGCCTGACAGACGTCATGTCCCTAGCGCTCTGCTCCCCAGCAGAGACGTGTGCAGGTGGTGGGGCCTGCCCCTGCGTGTCTGGGCTCCCGCCGGCAGCCCCAGCTCCAGGGAAGCAGCCCCTGAGCCAAGACCTGTAGGGGGCGCGGGGCGCCCCCGCCTGGAAGCCTAGTGCACAGCATGCGGGAAGCGAGCCTCCTCGGGAGAAGAGGAGGCAGCCCAGCTGCGTGCGTCTGCACTCACTCCTTGGGCGGAGCCCAGTGAGCCTCCAGTACGGCAGAGCTCCAGCTCTGCTCAGAGGCCCGATCTGGCAGAGTGGCTGGCGTGAGGCTGCTCTGCCCTGGGCGAGCCTTGCCCAGACTTGCCTCGCTGCTAGGCTTCCTGCCCGGGAAGGAGCAGGCTGCGCCAGACAGGCAGACGCTCCTGGCGCCTTCCTGGCCTCAGCTCCACTCCTGCCTTGCCTTTGCACCTAGTCCCCAGGCGTCCTTGCGGAGGGCTTAGGGGCCGGTGGGGTGCACGCTGCCAAGCCCTCCAGCCGTGAGAGCTCTGTCATAGGGAAGGGAATGGCAAGTGCAGGGCTCCTCCAGCGGTCGCTTGGCCGCCCAGACTCAGCACAGCACGGAGAGCACCAGGCTTCCCCAGGGCCCCCGGCTGTGGTCTGCAGCCCCACACACCCGGAGGCTGACTCCGTGAGCGCCCAGAAGGTGCCTGACAGACGTCATTTCCCTAGTGCTCTCCCCACCAGCAGAGACGTGGGCAGGTGGTTGGGGCCTGCCCCTGCGTGTCTGGGCTGCCGCCCACAGCCTCCGCTCAGGGGAAGCAGCCCCTGTGCCAAGACCTGCAGGAGGCGCGGGGCGTCCCTGCCTGGAAGCCAAGTGCACGGTCCGCTTGGAAGCGAGCCTCCTTGGGAAGAGTCGAGGGAGCCAAGCCGCGTGCAGCTGCAAGCCCTGCTTGGGCCGAGCCGAGTGTGCCTCCAGGACGGCAGAGCTCCAGCTCTGCTCAGAGGCCGGATCCAGTCAAGTGCCTTGCGCGAGGCTGCTCTGCCCTGGGCGAGACTTGCCCAGGCTTGCCTCGCTGCTAGGCTTGCTGCCCGGGAAGGAGCAGGCTGTGCGATGCTGGGAGAGGCCCCTGGCGCCTTCCTGGCCTCAGCTCCACTCCTGCCTTGCCTTTGCATCTAGGCCCCGGGCGTCCTTGGGGAAGGCTTAGGAGCCGGTGGCTTGCACACTGCCAAGCCCTCCAGCAGTGAGGCCTCTCGTAGAGGGGAGGGGAGGGCAAGTGCAGGGCTCCACCAGCGGTTGCTTGGCCGCCCAGACTCAGCGCCGCACGGAGAGCACAAGGCTCCCAGGTCCCCTGGCTGTGGTCTGCAGCCCCACACTCCCGGAGGCTGACTCCGTGGGCGCCCAGAAGGTGCCTGACAGACGTCATGTCCCTAGCGCTCTGCTCCCCAGCAGAGACGTGTGCAGGTGGTGGGGCCTGCCCCTGCGTGTCTGGGCTCCCGCCGGCAGCCCCAGCTCCAGGGAAGCAGCCCCTGAGCCAAGACCTGTAGGGGGCGCGGGGCGCCCCCGCCTGGAAGCCTAGTGCACAGCATGCGGGAAGCGAGCCTCCTCGGGAGAAGAGGAGGCAGCCCAGCTGCGTGCGTCTGCACTCACTCCTTGGGCGGAGCCCAGTGAGCCTCCAGTACGGCAGAGCTCCAGCTCTGCTCAGAGGCCCGATCTGGCAGAGTGGCTGGCGTGAGGCTGCTCTGCCCTGGGCGAGCCTTGCCCAGACTTGCCTCGCTGCTAGGCTTCCTGCCCGGGAAGGAGCAGGCTGCGCCAGACAGGCAGACGCTCCTGGCGCCTTCCTGGCCTCAGCTCCACTCCTGCCTTGCCTTTGCACCTAGTCCCCAGGCGTCCTTGCGGAGGGCTTAGGGGCCGGTGGGGTGCACGCTGCCAAGCCCTCCAGCCGTGAGAGCTCTGTCATAGGGAAGGGAATGGCAAGTGCAGGGCTCCTCCAGCGGTCGCTTGGCCGCCCAGACTCAGCACAGCACGGAGAGCACCAGGCTTCCCCAGGGCCCCCGGCTGTGGTCTGCAGCCCCACACACCCGGAGGCTGACTCCGTGAGCGCCCAGAAGGTGCCTGACAGACGTCATTTCCCTAGTGCTCTCCCCACCAGCAGAGACGTGTGCAGGTGGTTGGGGCCTGCCCCTGCGTGTCTGGGCTGCCGCCCACAGCCTCCGCTCAGGGGAAGCAGCCCCTGTGCCAAGACCTGCAGGAGGCGCGGGGCGTCCCTGCCTGGAAGCCAAGTGCACGGTCCGCTTGGAAGCGAGCCTCCTTGGGAAGGGTCGAGGGAGCCAAGCCGCGTGCAGCTGCAAGCCCTGCTTGGGCCGAGCCGAGTGTGCCTCCAGGACGGCAGAGCTCCAGCTCTGCTCAGAGGCCGGATCCAGTCAAGTGCCTTGCGCGAGGCTGCTCTGCCCTGGGCGAGACTTGCCCAGGCTTGCCTCGCTGCTAGGCTTGCTGCCCGGGAAGGAGCAGGCTGTGCGATGCTGGGAGAGGCCCCTGGCGCCTTCCTGGCCTCAGCTCCACTCCTGCCTTGCCTTTGCATCTAGGCCCCGGGCGTCCTTGGGGAAGGCTTAGGAGCCGGTGGCTTGCACACTGCCAAGCCCTCCAGCAGTGAGGCCTCTCGTAGAGGGGAGGGGAGGGCAAGTGCAGGGCTCCACCAGCGGTTGCTTGGCCGCCCAGACTCAGCGCCGCACGGAGAGCACAAGGCTCCCAGGTCCCCTGGCTGTGCTCTGCAGCCCCACACTCCCGGAGGCTGACTCCGTGGGCGCCCAGAAGGTGCCTGACAGACGTCATGTCCCTAGCGCTCTGCTCCCCAGCAGAGACGTGTGCAGGTGGTGGGGCCTGCCCCTGCGTGTCTGGGCTCCCGCCGGCAGCCCCAGCTCCAGGGAAGCAGCCCCTGAGCCAAGACCTGTAGGGGGCGCGGGGCGCCCCCGCCTGGAAGCCTAGTGCACAGCATGCGGGAAGCGAGCCTCCTCGGGAGAAGAGGAGGCAGCCCAGCTGCGTGCGTCTGCACTCACTCCTTGGGCGGAGCCCAGTGAGCCTCCAGTACGGCAGAGCTCCAGCTCTGCTCAGAGGCCCGATCTGGCAGAGTGGCTGGCGTGAGGCTGCTCTGCCCTGGGCGAGCCTTGCCCAGACTTGCCTCGCTGCTAGGCTTCCTGCCCGGGAAGGAGCAGGCTGCGCCAGACAGGCAGACGCTCCTGGCGCCTTCCTGGCCTCAGCTCCACTCCTGCCTTGCCTTTGCACCTAGTCCCCAGGCGTCCTTGCGGAGGGCTTAGGGGCCGGTGGGGTGCACGCTGCCAAGCCCTCCAGCCGTGAGAGCTCTGTCATAGGGAAGGGAATGGCAAGTGCAGGGCTCCTCCAGCGGTCGCTTGGCCGCCCAGACTCAGCACAGCACGGAGAGCACCAGGCTTCCCCAGGGCCCCCGGCTGTGGTCTGCAGCCCCACACACCCGGAGGCTGACTCCGTGAGCGCCCAGAAGGTGCCTGACAGACGTCATTTCCCTAGTGCTCTCCCCACCAGCAGAGACGTGGGCAGGTGGTTGGGGCCTGCCCCTGCGTGTCTGGGCTGCCGCCCACAGCCTCCGCTCAGGGGAAGCAGCCCCTGTGCCAAGACCTGCAGGAGGCGCGGGGCGTCCCTGCCTGGAAGCCAAGTGCACGGTCCGCTTGGAAGCGAGCCTCCTTGGGAAGGGTCGAGGGAGCCAAGCCGCGTGCAGCTGCAAGCCCTGCTTGGGCCGAGCCGAGTGTGCCTCCAGGACGGCAGAGCTCCAGCTCTGCTCAGAGGCCGGATCCAGTCAAGTGCCTTGCGCGAGGCTGCTCTGCCCTGGGCGAGACTTGCCCAGGCTTGCCTCGCTGCTAGGCTTGCTGCCCGGGAAGGAGCAGGCTGTGCGATGCTGGGAGAGGCCCCTGGCGCCTTCCTGGCCTCAGCTCCACTCCTGCCTTGCCTTTGCATCTAGGCCCCGGGCGTCCTTGGGGAAGGCTTAGGAGCCGGTGGCTTGCACACTGCCAAGCCCTCCAGCAGTGAGGCCTCTCGTAGAGGGGAGGGGAGGGCAAGTGCAGGGCTCCACCAGCGGTTGCTTGGCCGCCCAGACTCAGCGCCGCACGGAGAGCACAAGGCTCCCAGGTCCCCTGGCTGTGGTCTGCAGCCCCACACTCCCGGAGGCTGACTCCGTGGGCGCCCAGAAGGTGCCTGACAGACGTCATGTCCCTAGCGCTCTGCTCCCCAGCAGAGACGTGTGCAGGTGGTGGGGCCTGCCCCTGCGTGTCTGGGCTCCCGCCGGCAGCCCCAGCTCCAGGGAAGCAGCCCCTGAGCCAAGACCTGTAGGGGGCGCGGGGCGCCCCCGCCTGGAAGCCTAGTGCACAGCATGCGGGAAGCGAGCCTCCTCGGGAGAAGAGGAGGCAGCCCAGCTGCGTGCGTCTGCACTCACTCCTTGGGCGGAGCCCAGTGAGCCTCCAGTACGGCAGAGCTCCAGCTCTGCTCAGAGGCCCGATCTGGCAGAGTGGCTGGCGTGAGGCTGCTCTGCCCTGGGCGAGCCTTGCCCAGACTTGCCTCGCTGCTAGGCTTCCTGCCCGGGAAGGAGCAGGCTGCGCCAGACAGGCAGACGCTCCTGGCGCCTTCCTGGCCTCAGCTCCACTCCTGCCTTGCCTTTGCACCTAGTCCCCAGGCGTCCTTGCGGAGGGCTTAGGGGCCGGTGGGGTGCACGCTGCCAAGCCCTCCAGCCGTGAGAGCTCTGTCATAGGGAAGGGAATGGCAAGTGCAGGGCTCCTCCAGCGGTCGCTTGGCCGCCCAGACTCAGCACAGCACGGAGAGCACCAGGCTTCCCCAGGGCCCCCGGCTGTGGTCTGCAGCCCCACACACCCGGAGGCTGACTCCGTGAGCGCCCAGAAGGTGCCTGACAGACGTCATTTCCCTAGTGCTCTCCCCACCAGCAGAGACGTGGGCAGGTGGTTGGGGCCTGCCCCTGCGTGTCTGGGCTGCCGCCCACAGCCTCCGCTCAGGGGAAGCAGCCCCTGTGCCAAGACCTGCAGGAGGCGCGGGGCGTCCCTGCCTGGAAGCCAAGTGCACGGTCCGCTTGGAAGCGAGCCTCCTTGGGAAGGGTCGAGGGAGCCAAGCCGCGTGCAGCTGCAAGCCCTGCTTGGGCCGAGCCGAGTGTGCCTCCAGGACGGCAGAGCTCCAGCTCTGCTCAGAGGCCGGATCCAGTCAAGTGCCTTGCGCGAGGCTGCTCTGCCCTGGGCGAGACTTGCCCAGGCTTGCCTCGCTGCTAGGCTTGCTGCCCGGGAAGGAGCAGGCTGTGCGATGCTGGGAGAGGCCCCTGGCGCCTTCCTGGCCTCAGCTCCACTCCTGCCTTGCCTTTGCATCTAGGCCCCGGGCGTCCTTGGGGAAGGCTTAGGAGCCGGTGGCTTGCACACTGCCAAGCCCTCCAGCAGTGAGGCCTCTCGTAGAGGGGAGGGGAGGGCAAGTGCAGGGCTCCACCAGCGGTTGCTTGGCCGCCCAGACTCAGCGCCGCACGGAGAGCACAAGGCTCCCAGGTCCCCTGGCTGTGGTCTGCAGCCCCACACTCCCGGAGGCTGACTCCGTGGGCGCCCAGAAGGTGCCTGACAGACGTCATGTCCCTAGCGCTCTGCTCCCCAGCAGAGACGTGTGCAGGTGGTGGGGCCTGCCCCTGCGTGTCTGGGCTCCCGCCGGCAGCCCCAGCTCCAGGGAAGCAGCCCCTGAGCCAAGACCTGTAGGGGGCGCGGGGCGCCCCCGCCTGGAAGCCTAGTGCACAGCATGCGGGAAGCGAGCCTCCTCGGGAGAAGAGGAGGCAGCCCAGCTGCGTGCGTCTGCACTCACTCCTTGGGCGGAGCCCAGTGAGCCTCCAGTACGGCAGAGCTCCAGCTCTGCTCAGAGGCCCGATCTGGCAGAGTGGCTGGCGTGAGGCTGCTCTGCCCTGGGCGAGCCTTGCCCAGACTTGCCTCGCTGCTAGGCTTCCTGCCCGGGAAGGAGCAGGCTGCGCCAGACAGGCAGACGCTCCTGGCGCCTTCCTGGCCTCAGCTCCACTCCTGCCTTGCCTTTGCACCTAGTCCCCAGGCGTCCTTGCGGAGGGCTTAGGGGCCGGTGGGGTGCACGCTGCCAAGCCCTCCAGCCGTGAGAGCTCTGTCATAGGGAAGGGAATGGCAAGTGCAGGGCTCCTCCAGCGGTCGCTTGGCCGCCCAGACTCAGCACAGCACGGAGAGCACCAGGCTTCCCCAGGGCCCCCGGCTGTGGTCTGCAGCCCCACACACCCGGAGGCTGACTCCGTGAGCGCCCAGAAGGTGCCTGACAGACGTCATTTCCCTAGTGCTCTCCCCACCAGCAGAGACGTGGGCAGGTGGTTGGGGCCTGCCCCTGCGTGTCTGGGCTGCCGCCCACAGCCTCCGCTCAGGGGAAGCAGCCCCTGTGCCAAGACCTGCAGGAGGCGCGGGGCGTCCCTGCCTGGAAGCCAAGTGCACGGTCCGCTTGGAAGCGAGCCCCCTTGGGAAGGGTCGAGGGAGCCAAGCCGCGTGCAGCTGCAAGCCCTGCTTGGGCCGAGCCGAGTGTGCCTCCAGGACGGCAGAGCTCCAGCTCTGCTCAGAGGCCGGATCCAGTCAAGTGCCTTGCGCGAGGCTGCTCTGCCCTGGGCGAGCCTTGCCCAGGCTTGCCTCGCTGCTAGGCTTGCTGCCCGGGAAGGAGCAGGCTGTGCGATGCTGGGAGAGGCCCCTGGCGCCTTCCTGGCCTCAGCTCCACTCCTGCCTTGCCTTTGCATCTAGGCCCCGGGCGTCCTTGGGGAAGGCTTAGGAGCCGGTGGCTTGCACACTGCCAAGCCCTCCAGCAGTGAGGCCTCTCGTAGAGGGGAGGGGAGGGCAAGTGCAGGGCTCCACCAGCGGTTGCTTGGCCGCCCAGACTCAGCGCCGCACGGAGAGCACAAGGCTCCCAGGTCCCCTGGCTGTGGTCTGCAGCCCCACACTCCCGGAGGCTGACTCCGTGGGCGCCCAGAAGGTGCCTGACAGACGTCATGTCCCTAGCGCTCTGCTCCCCAGCAGAGACGTGTGCAGGTGGTGGGGCCTGCCCCTGCGTGTCTGGGCTCCCGCCGGCAGCCCCAGCTCCAGGGAAGCAGCCCCTGAGCCAAGACCTGTAGGGGGCGCGGGGCGCCCCCGCCTGGAAGCCTAGTGCACAGCATGCGGGAAGCGAGCCTCCTCGGGAGAAGAGGAGGCAGCCCAGCTGCGTGCGTCTGCACTCACTCCTTGGGCGGAGCCCAGTGAGCCTCCAGTACGGCAGAGCTCCAGCTCTGCTCAGAGGCCCGATCTGGCAGAGTGGCTGGCGTGAGGCTGCTCTGCCCTGGGCGAGCCTTGCCCAGACTTGCCTCGCTGCTAGGCTTCCTGCCCGGGAAGGAGCAGGCTGCGCCAGACAGGCAGACGCTCCTGGCGCCTTCCTGGCCTCAGCTCCACTCCTGCCTTGCCTTTGCACCTAGTCCCCAGGCGTCCTTGCGGAGGGCTTAGGGGCCGGTGGGGTGCACGCTGCCAAGCCCTCCAGCCGTGAGAGCTCTGTCATAGGGAAGGGAATGGCAAGTGCAGGGCTCCTCCAGCGGTCGCTTGGCCGCCCAGACTCAGCACAGCACGGAGAGCACCAGGCTTCCCCAGGGCCCCCGGCTGTGGTCTGCAGCCCCACACACCCGGAGGCTGACTCCGTGAGCGCCCAGAAGGTGCCTGACAGACGTCATTTCCCTAGTGCTCTCCCCACCAGCAGAGACGTGGGCAGGTGGTTGGGGCCTGCCCCTGCGTGTCTGGGCTGCCGCCCACAGCCTCCGCTCAGGGGAAGCAGCCCCTGTGCCAAGACCTGCAGGAGGCGCGGGGCGTCCCTGCCTGGAAGCCAAGTGCACGGTCCGCTTGGAAGCGAGCCTCCTTGGGAAGAGTCGAGGGAGCCAAGCCGCGTGCAGCTGCAAGCCCTGCTTGGGCCGAGCCGAGTGTGCCTCCAGGACGGCAGAGCTCCAGCTCTGCTCAGAGGCCGGATCCAGTCAAGTGCCTTGCGCGAGGCTGCTCTGCCCTGGGCGAGCCTTGCCCAGGCTTGCCTCGCTGCTAGGCTTGCTGCCCGGGAAGGAGCAGGCTGTGCGATGCTGGGAGAGGCCCCTGGCGCCTTCCTGGCCTCAGCTCCACTCCTGCCTTGCCTTTGCATCTAGGCCCCGGGCGTCCTTGGGGAAGGCTTAGGAGCCGGTGGCTTGCACACTGCCAAGCCCTCCAGCAGTGAGGCCTCTCGTAGAGGGGAGGGGAGGGCAAGTGCAGGGCTCCACCAGCGGTTGCTTGGCCGCCCAGACTCAGCGCCGCACGGAGAGCACAAGGCTCCCAGGTCCCCTGGCTGTGGTCTGCAGCCCCACACTCCCGGAGGCTGACTCCGTGGGCGCCCAGAAGGTGCCTGACAGACGTCATGTCCCTAGCGCTCTGCTCCCCAGCAGAGACGTGTGCAGGTGGTGGGGCCTGCCCCTGCGTGTCTGGGCTCCCGCCGGCAGCCCCAGCTCCAGGGAAGCAGCCCCTGAGCCAAGACCTGTAGGGGGCGCGGGGCGCCCCCGCCTGGAAGCCTAGTGCACAGCATGCGGGAAGCGAGCCTCCTCGGGAGAAGAGGAGGCAGCCCAGCTGCGTGCGTCTGCACTCACTCCTTGGGCGGAGCCCAGTGAGCCTCCAGTACGGCAGAGCTCCAGCTCTGCTCAGAGGCCCGATCTGGCAGAGTGGCTGGCGTGAGGCTGCTCTGCCCTGGGCGAGCCTTGCCCAGACTTGCCTCGCTGCTAGGCTTCCTGCCCGGGAAGGAGCAGGCTGCGCCAGACAGGCAGACGCTCCTGGCGCCTTCCTGGCCTCAGCTCCACTCCTGCCTTGCCTTTGCACCTAGTCCCCAGGCGTCCTTGCGGAGGGCTTAGGGGCCGGTGGGGTGCACGCTGCCAAGCCCTCCAGCCGTGAGAGCTCTGTCATAGGGAAGGGAATGGCAAGTGCAGGGCTCCTCCAGCGGTCGCTTGGCCGCCCAGACTCAGCACAGCACGGAGAGCACCAGGCTTCCCCAGGGCCCCCGGCTGTGGTCTGCAGCCCCACACACCCGGAGGCTGACTCCGTGAGCGCCCAGAAGGTGCCTGACAGACGTCATTTCCCTAGTGCTCTCCCCACCAGCAGAGACGTGGGCAGGTGGTTGGGGCCTGCCCCTGCGTGTCTGGGCTGCCGCCCACAGCCTCCGCTCAGGGGAAGCAGCCCCTGTGCCAAGACCTGCAGGAGGCGCGGGGCGTCCCTGCCTGGAAGCCAAGTGCACGGTCCGCTTGGAAGCGAGCCTCCTTGGGAAGGGTCGAGGGAGCCAAGCCGCGTGCAGCTGCAAGCCCTGCTTGGGCCGAGCCGAGTGTGCCTCCAGGACGGCAGAGCTCCAGCTCTGCTCAGAGGCCGGATCCAGTCAAGTGCCTTGCGCGAGGCTGCTCTGCCCTGGGCGAGCCTTGCCCAGGCTTGCCTCGCTGCTAGGCTTGCTGCCCGGGAAGGAGCAGGCTGTGCGATGCTGGGAGAGGCCCCTGGCGCCTTCCTGGCCTCAGCTCCACTCCTGCCTTGCCTTTGCATCTAGGCCCCGGGCGTCCTTGGGGAAGGCTTAGGAGCCGGTGGCTTGCACACTGCCAAGCCCTCCAGCAGTGAGGCCTCTCGTAGAGGGGAGGGGAGGGCAAGTGCAGGGCTCCACCAGCGGTTGCTTGGCCGCCCAGACTCAGCGCCGCACGGAGAGCACAAGGCTCCCAGGTCCCCTGGCTGTGGTCTGCAGCCCCACACTCCCGGAGGCTGACTCCGTGGGCGCCCAGAAGGTGCCTGACAGACGTCATGTCCCTAGCGCTCTGCTCCCCAGCAGAGACGTGTGCAGGTGGTGGGGCCTGCCCCTGCGTGTCTGGGCTCCCGCCGGCAGCCCCAGCTCCAGGGAAGCAGCCCCTGAGCCAAGACCTGTAGGGGGCGCGGGGCGCCCCCGCCTGGAAGCCTAGTGCACAGCATGCGGGAAGCGAGCCTCCTCGGGAGAAGAGGAGGCAGCCCAGCTGCGTGCGTCTGCACTCACTCCTTGGGCGGAGCCCAGTGAGCCTCCAGTACGGCAGAGCTCCAGCTCTGCTCAGAGGCCCGATCTGGCAGAGTGGCTGGCGTGAGGCTGCTCTGCCCTGGGCGAGCCTTGCCCAGACTTGCCTCGCTGCTAGGCTTCCTGCCCGGGAAGGAGCAGGCTGCGCCAGACAGGCAGACGCTCCTGGCGCCTTCCTGGCCTCAGCTCCACTCCTGCCTTGCCTTTGCACCTAGTCCCCAGGCGTCCTTGCGGAGGGCTTAGGGGCCGGTGGGGTGCACGCTGCCAAGCCCTCCAGCCGTGAGAGCTCTGTCATAGGGAAGGGAATGGCAAGTGCAGGGCTCCTCCAGCGGTCGCTTGGCCGCCCAGACTCAGCACAGCACGGAGAGCACCAGGCTTCCCCAGGGCCCCCGGCTGTGGTCTGCAGCCCCACACACCCGGAGGCTGACTCCGTGAGCGCCCAGAAGGTGCCTGACAGACGTCATTTCCCTAGTGCTCTCCCCACCAGCAGAGACGTGGGCAGGTGGTTGGGGCCTGCCCCTGCGTGTCTGGGCTGCCGCCCACAGCCTCCGCTCAGGGGAAGCAGCCCCTGTGCCAAGACCTGCAGGAGGCGCGGGGCGTCCCTGCCTGGAAGCCAAGTGCACGGTCCGCTTGGAAGCGAGCCTCCTTGGGAAGAGTCGAGGGAGCCAAGCCGCGTGCAGCTGCAAGCCCTGCTTGGGCCGAGCCGAGTGTGCCTCCAGGACGGCAGAGCTCCAGCTCTGCTCAGAGGCCGGATCCAGTCAAGTGCCTTGCGCGAGGCTGCTCTGCCCTGGGCGAGCCTTGCCCAGGCTTGCCTCGCTGCTAGGCTTGCTGCCCGGGAAGGAGCAGGCTGTGCGATGCTGGGAGAGGCCCCTGGCGCCTTCCTGGCCTCAGCTCCACTCCTGCCTTGCCTTTGCATCTAGGCCCCGGGCGTCCTTGGGGAAGGCTTAGGAGCCGGTGGCTTGCACACTGCCAAGCCCTCCAGCAGTGAGGCCTCTCGTAGAGGGGAGGGGAGGGCAAGTGCAGGGCTCCACCAGCGGTTGCTTGGCCGCCCAGACTCAGCGCCGCACGGAGAGCACAAGGCTCCCAGGTCCCCTGGCTGTGGTCTGCAGCCCCACACTCCCGGAGGCTGACTCCGTGGGCGCCCAGAAGGTGCCTGACAGACGTCATGTCCCTAGCGCTCTGCTCCCCAGCAGAGACGTGTGCAGGTGGTGGGGCCTGCCCCTGCGTGTCTGGGCTCCCGCCGGCAGCCCCAGCTCCAGGGAAGCAGCCCCTGAGCCAAGACCTGTAGGGGGCGCGGGGCGCCCCCGCCTGGAAGCCTAGTGCACAGCATGCGGGAAGCGAGCCTCCTCGGGAGAAGAGGAGGCAGCCCAGCTGCGTGCGTCTGCACTCACTCCTTGGGCGGAGCCCAGTGAGCCTCCAGTACGGCAGAGCTCCAGCTCTGCTCAGAGGCCCGATCTGGCAGAGTGGCTGGCGTGAGGCTGCTCTGCCCTGGGCGAGCCTTGCCCAGACTTGCCTCGCTGCTAGGCTTCCTGCCCGGGAAGGAGCAGGCTGCGCCAGACAGGCAGACGCTCCTGGCGCCTTCCTGGCCTCAGCTCCACTCCTGCCTTGCCTTTGCACCTAGTCCCCAGGCGTCCTTGCGGAGGGCTTAGGGGCCGGTGGGGTGCACGCTGCCAAGCCCTCCAGCCGTGAGAGCTCTGTCATAGGGAAGGGAATGGCAAGTGCAGGGCTCCTCCAGCGGTCGCTTGGCCGCCCAGACTCAGCACAGCACGGAGAGCACCAGGCTTCCCCAGGGCCCCCGGCTGTGGTCTGCAGCCCCACACACCCGGAGGCTGACTCCGTGAGCGCCCAGAAGGTGCCTGACAGACGTCATTTCCCTAGTGCTCTCCCCACCAGCAGAGACGTGGGCAGGTGGTTGGGGCCTGCCCCTGCGTGTCTGGGCTGCCGCCCACAGCCTCCGCTCAGGGGAAGCAGCCCCTGTGCCAAGACCTGCAGGAGGCGCGGGGCGTCCCTGCCTGGAAGCCAAGTGCACGGTCCGCTTGGAAGCGAGCCTCCTTGGGAAGGGTCGAGGGAGCCAAGCCGCGTGCAGCTGCAAGCCCTGCTTGGGCCGAGCCGAGTGTGCCTCCAGGACGGCAGAGCTCCAGCTCTGCTCAGAGGCCGGATCCAGTCAAGTGCCTTGCGCGAGGCTGCTCTGCCCTGGGCGAGACTTGCCCAGGCTTGCCTCGCTGCTAGGCTTGCTGCCCGGGAAGGAGCAGGCTGTGCGATGCTGGGAGAGGCCCCTGGCGCCTTCCTGGCCTCAGCTCCACTCCTGCCTTGCCTTTGCATCTAGGCCCCGGGCGTCCTTGGGGAAGGCTTAGGAGCCGGTGGCTTGCACACTGCCAAGCCCTCCAGCAGTGAGGCCTCTCGTAGAGGGGAGGGGAGGGCAAGTGCAGGGCTCCACCAGCGGTTGCTTGGCCGCCCAGACTCAGCGCCGCACGGAGAGCACAAGGCTCCCAGGTCCCCTGGCTGTGGTCTGCAGCCCCACACTCCCGGAGGCTGACTCCGTGGGCGCCCAGAAGGTGCCTGACAGACGTCATGTCCCTAGCGCTCTGCTCCCCAGCAGAGACGTGTGCAGGTGGTGGGGCCTGCCCCTGCGTGTCTGGGCTCCCGCCGGCAGCCCCAGCTCCAGGGAAGCAGCCCCTGAGCCAAGACCTGTAGGGGGCGCAGGGCGCCCCCGCCTGGAAGCCTAGTGCACAGCATGCGGGAAGCGAGCCTCCTCGGGAGAAGAGGAGGCAGCCCAGCTGCGTGCGTCTGCACTCACTCCTTGGGCGGAGCCCAGTGAGCCTCCAGTACGGCAGAGCTCCAGCTCTGCTCAGAGGCCCGATCTGGCAGAGTGGCTGGCGTGAGGCTGCTCTGCCCTGGGCGAGCCTTGCCCAGACTTGCCTCGCTGCTAGGCTTCCTGCCCGGGAAGGAGCAGGCTGCGCCAGACAGGCAGACGCTCCTGGCGCCTTCCTGGCCTCAGCTCCACTCCTGCCTTGCCTTTGCACCTAGTCCCCAGGCGTCCTTGCGGAGGGCTTAGGGGCCGGTGGGGTGCACGCTGCCAAGCCCTCCAGCCGTGAGAGCTCTGTCATAGGGAAGGGAATGGCAAGTGCAGGGCTCCTCCAGCGGTCGCTTGGCCGCCCAGACTCAGCACAGCACGGAGAGCACCAGGCTTCCCCAGGGCCCCCGGCTGTGGTCTGCAGCCCCACACACCCGGAGGCTGACTCCGTGAGCGCCCAGAAGGTGCCTGACAGACGTCATTTCCCTAGTGCTCTCCCCACCAGCAGAGACGTGGGCAGGTGGTTGGGGCCTGCCCCTGCGTGTCTGGGCTGCCGCCCACAGCCTCCGCTCAGGGGAAGCAGCCCCTGTGCCAAGACCTGCAGGAGGCGCGGGGCGTCCCTGCCTGGAAGCCAAGTGCACGGTCCGCTTGGAAGCGAGCCTCCTTGGGAAGAGTCGAGGGAGCCAAGCCGCGTGCAGCTGCAAGCCCTGCTTGGGCCGAGCCGAGTGTGCCTCCAGGACGGCAGAGCTCCAGCTCTGCTCAGAGGCCGGATCCAGTCAAGTGCCTTGCGCGAGGCTGCTCTGCCCTGGGCGAGACTTGCCCAGGCTTGCCTCGCTGCTAGGCTTGCTGCCCGGGAAGGAGCAGGCTGTGCGATGCTGGGAGAGGCCCCTGGCGCCTTCCTGGCCTCAGCTCCACTCCTGCCTTGCCTTTGCATCTAGGCCCCGGGCGTCCTTGGGGAAGGCTTAGGAGCCGGTGGCTTGCACACTGCCAAGCCCTCCAGCAGTGAGGCCTCTCGTAGAGGGGAGGGGAGGGCAAGTGCAGGGCTCCACCAGCGGTTGCTTGGCCGCCCAGACTCAGCGCCGCACGGAGAGCACAAGGCTCCCAGGTCCCCTGGCTGTGGTCTGCAGCCCCACACTCCCGGAGGCTGACTCCGTGGGCGCCCAGAAGGTGCCTGACAGACGTCATGTCCCTAGCGCTCTGCTCCCCAGCAGAGACGTGTGCAGGTGGTGGGGCCTGCCCCTGCGTGTCTGGGCTCCCGCCGGCAGCCCCAGCTCCAGGGAAGCAGCCCCTGAGCCAAGACCTGTAGGGGGCGCGGGGCGCCCCCGCCTGGAAGCCTAGTGCACAGCATGCGGGAAGCGAGCCTCCTCGGGAGAAGAGGAGGCAGCCCAGCTGCGTGCGTCTGCACTCACTCCTTGGGCGGAGCCCAGTGAGCCTCCAGTACGGCAGAGCTCCAGCTCTGCTCAGAGGCCCGATCTGGCAGAGTGGCTGGCGTGAGGCTGCTCTGCCCTGGGCGAGCCTTGCCCAGACTTGCCTCGCTGCTAGGCTTCCTGCCCGGGAAGGAGCAGGCTGCGCCAGACAGGCAGACGCTCCTGGCGCCTTCCTGGCCTCAGCTCCACTCCTGCCTTGCCTTTGCACCTAGTCCCCAGGCGTCCTTGCGGAGGGCTTAGGGGCCGGTGGGGTGCACGCTGCCAAGCCCTCCAGCCGTGAGAGCTCTGTCATAGGGAAGGGAATGGCAAGTGCAGGGCTCCTCCAGCGGTCGCTTGGCCGCCCAGACTCAGCACAGCACGGAGAGCACCAGGCTTCCCCAGGGCCCCCGGCTGTGGTCTGCAGCCCCACACACCCGGAGGCTGACTCCGTGAGCGCCCAGAAGGTGCCTGACAGACGTCATTTCCCTAGTGCTCTCCCCACCAGCAGAGACGTGGGCAGGTGGTTGGGCCTGCCCCTGCGTGTCTGGGCTGCCGCCCACAGCCTCCGCTCAGGGGAAGCAGCCCCTGTGCCAAGACCTGCAGGAGGCGCGGGGCGTCCCTGCCTGGAAGCCAAGTGCACGGTCCGCTTGGAAGCGAGCCTCCTTGGGAAGGGTCGAGGGAGCCAAGCCGCGTGCAGCTGCAAGCCCTGCTTGGGCCGAGCCGAGTGTGCCTCCAGGACGGCAGAGCTCCAGCTCTGCTCAGAGGCCGGATCCAGTCAAGTGCCTTGCGCGAGGCTCTGCTCTGCCCTGGGCGAGACTTGCCCAGGCTTGCCTCGCTGCTAGGCTTGCTGCCCGGGAAGGAGCAGGCTGTGCGATGCTGGGAGAGGCCCCTGGCGCTTCCTGGCCTCAGCTCCACTCCTGCCTTGCCTTTGCATCTAGGCCCCGGGCGTCCTTGGGGAAGGCTTAGGAGCCGGTGGCTTGCACACTGCCAAGCCCTCCAGCAGTGAGGCCTCTCGTAGAGGGGAGGGAGAGGGCAAGTGCAGGGCTCCACCAGCGGTTGCTTGGCCGCCCAGACTCAGCGCCGCACGGAGAGCACAAGGCTCCCAGGTCCCCTGGCTGTGGTCTGCAGCCCCACACTCCCGGAGGCTGACTCCGTGGGCGCCCAGAAGGTGCCTGACAGACGTCATGTCCCTAGCGCTCTGCTCCCCAGCAGAGACGTGTGCAGGTGGTGGGGCCTGCCCCTGCGTGTCTGGGCTCCCGCCGGCAGCCCCCAGCTCCAGGGAAGCAGCCCCTGAGCCAAGACCTGTAGGGGGCGCGGGGCGCCCCCGCCTGGAAGCCTAGTGCACAGCATGCGGGAAGCGAGCCTCCCTCGGGAGAAGATGAGGCAGCCCAGCTGCGTGCGTCTGCACTCACTCCTTGGGCGGAGCCCAGTGAGCCTCCAGTACGGCAGAGCTCCAGCTCTGCTCAGAGGCCCGATCTGGCAGAGTGGCTGGCGTGAGGCTGCTCTGCCCTGGGCGAGCCTTGCCCAGACTTGCCTCGCTGCTAGGCTTCCTGCCCGGGAAGGAGCAGGCTGCGCCAGACAGGCAGACGCTCCTGGCGCCTTCCTGGCCTCAGCTCCACTCCTGCCTTGCCTTTGCACCTAGTCCCCAGGCGTCCTTGCGGAGGGCTTAGGGGCCGGTGGGGTGCACGCTGCCAAGCCCTCCAGCCGTGAGAGCTCTGTCATAGGGAAGGGGAATGGCAAGTGCAGGGCTCCTCCAGCGGTCGCTTGGCCGCCCAGACTCAGCACAGCACGGAGAGCACCAGGCTTCCCAGGGCCCCCCGGCTGTGGTCTGCAGCCCCACACACCCGGAGGCTGACTCCGTGAGCGCCCAGAAGGTGCCTGACAGACGTCATGTCCTAGCGCTCTGCTCCCCAGCAGAGACGTGTGCAGGTGGTGGGGCCTGCCCCTGCGTGTCTGGGCTCCCGCCGGCAGCCCCAGCTCCAGGGAAGCAGCCCCTGAGCCAAGACCTGTAGGGGGCGCGGGCGCCCCCCGCCTGGAAGCCTAGTGCACAGCATGCGGGAAGCGAGCCTCCTCGGAGAAGAGGAGGCAGCCCAGCTGCGTGCGTCTGCACTCACTCCTTGGGCGGAGCCCAGTGAGCCTCCAGTACGGCAGAGCTCCAGCTCTGCTCAGAGGCCCGATCTGGCAGAGTGGCTGGGCGTGAGGCTGCTCTGCCCTGGGCGAGCCTTGCCCAGACTTGCCTCGCTGCTAGGCTTCCTGCCCGGGAAGGAGCAGGCTGCGCCAGACAGGCAGACGCTCCTGGCGCCTTCCTGGCCTCAGCTCCACTCCTGCCTTGCCTTTGCACCTAGTCCCCAGGCGTCCTTGCGGAGGGCTTAGGGGCCGGTGGGGTGCACGCTGCCAAGCCCTCCAGCCGTGAGAGCTCTGTCATAGGGAAGGGAATGGCAAGTGCAGGGCTCCTCCAGCGGTCGCTTGGGCCGCCCAGACTCAGCACAGCACGGAGAGCACCAGGCTTCCCCAGGGCCCCCGGCTGTGGTCTGCAGCCCCACACACCCGGAGGCTGACTCCGTGAGCGCCCAGAAGGTGCCTGACAGACGTCATTTCCCTAGTGCTCTCCCCACCAGCAGAGACGTGGGCAGGGTGGTTGGGGCCTGCCCCTGCGTGTCTGGGCTGCCGCCCACAGCCTCCGCTCAAGCAGCCCCTGTGCCAAGACCTGCAGGAGGCGCGGGGCGTCCCTGCCTGGAAGCCAAGTGCACGGTCCGCTTGGAAGCGAGCCTCCTTGGGAAGGGTCGAGGGAGCCAAGCCGCGTGCAGCTGCAAGCCCTGCTTGGGCCGAGCCGAGTGTGCCTCCAGGACGGCAGAGCTCCAGCTCTGCTCAGAGGCCGGATCCAGTCAAGTGCCTTGCGCGAGGCTGCTCTGCCCTGGGCGAGACTTGCCCAGGCTTGCCTCGCTGCTAGGCTTGCTGCCCGGGAAGGAGCAGGCTGTGCGATGCTGGGAGAGGCCCCTGGCGCCTTCCTGGCCTCAGCTCCACTCCTGCCTTGCCTTTGCATCTAGGCCCCGGGCGTCCTTGGGGAAGGCTTAGGAGCCGGTGGCTTGCACACTGCCAAGCCCTCCAGCAGTGAGGCCTCTCGTAGAGGGGAGGGGAGGGCAAGTGCAGGGCTCCACCAGCGGTTGCTTGGCCGCCCAGACTCAGCGCCGCACGGAGAGCACAAGGCTCCCAGGTCCCCTGGCTGTGGTCTGCAGCCCCACACTCCCGGAGGCTGACTCCGTGGGCGCCCAGAAGGTGCCTGACAGACGTCATGTCCCTAGCGCTCTGCTCCCCAGCAGAGACGTGTGCAGGTGGTGGGGCCTGCCCCTGCGTGTCTGGGCTCCCGCCGGCAGCCCCAGCTCCAGGGAAGCAGCCCCTGAGCCAAGACCTGTAGGGGGCGCGGGGCGCCCCCGCCTGGAAGCCTAGTGCACAGCATGCGGGAAGCAAGCCTCCTCGGGAGAAGAGGAGGCAGCCCAGCTGCGTGCGTCTGCACTCACTCCTTGGGCGGAGCCCAGTGAGCCTCCAGTACGGCAGAGCTCCAGCTCTGCTCAGAGGCCCGATCTGGCAGAGTGGCTGGCGTGAGGCTGCTCTGCCCTGGGCGAGCCTTGCCCAGACTTGCCTCGCTGCTAGGCTTCCTGCCCGGGAAGGAGCAGGCTGCGCCAGACAGGCAGACGCTCCTGGCGCCTTCCTGGCCTCAGCTCCACTCCTGCCTTGCCTTTGCACCTAGTCCCCAGGCGTCCTTGCGGAGGGCTTAGGGGCCGGTGGGGTGCACGCTGCCAAGCCCTCCAGCCGTGAGAGCTCTGTCATAGGGAAGGGAATGGCAAGTGCAGGGCTCCTCCAGCGGTCGCTTGGCCGCCCAGACTCAGCACAGCACGGAGAGCACCAGGCTTCCCCAGGGCCCCCGGCTGTGGTCTGCAGCCCCACACACCCGGAGGCTGACTCCGTGAGCGCCCAGAAGGTGCCTGACAGACGTCATTTCCCTAGTGCTCTCCCCACCAGCAGAGACGTGGGCAGGTGGTTGGGGCCTGCCCCTGCGTGTCTGGGCTGCCGCCCACAGCCTCCGCTCAGGGGAAGCAGCCCCTGTGCCAAGACCTGCAGGAGGCGCGGGGCGTCCCTGCCTGGAAGCCAAGTGCACGGTCCGCTTGGAAGCGAGCCTCCTTGGGAAGAGTCGAGGGAGCCAAGCCGCGTGCAGCTGCAAGCCCTGCTTGGGCCGAGCCGAGTGTGCCTCCAGGACGGCAGAGCTCCAGCTCTGCTCAGAGGCCGGATCCAGTCAAGTGCCTTGCGCGAGGCTGCTCTGCCCTGGGCGAGACTTGCCCAGGCTTGCCTCGCTGCTAGGCTTGCTGCCCGGGAAGGAGCAGGCTGTGCGATGCTGGGAGAGGCCCCTGGCGCCTTCCTGGCCTCAGCTCCACTCCTGCCTTGCCTTTGCATCTAGGCCCCGGGCGTCCTTGGGGAAGGCTTAGGAGCCGGTGGCTTGCACACTGCCAAGCCCTCCAGCAGTGAGGCCTCTCGTAGAGGGGAGGGGAGGGCAAGTGCAGGGCTCCACCAGCGGTTGCTTGGCCACCCAGACTCAGCGCCGCACGGAGAGCACAAGGCTCCCAGGTCCCCTGGCTGTGGTCTGCAGCCCCACACTCCCGGAGGCTGACTCCGTGGGCGCCCAGAAGGTGCCTGACAGACGTCATGTCCCTAGCGCTCTGCTCCCCAGCAGAGACGTGTGCAGGTGGTGGGGCCTGCCCCTGCGTGTCTGGGCTCCCGCCGGCAGCCCCAGCTCCAGGGAAGCAGCCCTTGAGCCAAGACCTGTAGGGGGCGCGGGGCGCCCCCGCCTGGAAGCCTAGTGCACAGCATGCGGGAATCGAGCCTCCTCGGGAGAAGAGGAGGCAGCCCAGCTGCGTGCGTCTGCACTCACTCCTTGGGCGGAGCCCAGTGAGCCTCCAGTACGGCAGAGCTCCAGCTCTGCTCAGAGGCCCGATCTGGCAGAGTGGCTGGCGTGAGGCTGCTCTGCCCTGGGCGAGCCTTGCCCAGACTTGCCTCGCTGCTAGGCTTCCTGCCCGGGAAGGAGCAGGCTGCGCCAGACAGGCAGACGCTCCTGGCGCCTTCCTGGCCTCAGCTCCACTCCTGCCTTGCCTTTGCACCTAGTCCCCAGGCGTCCTTGCGGAGGGCTTAGGGGCCGGTGGGGTGCACGCTGCCAAGCCCTCCAGCCGTGAGAGCTCTGTCATAGGGAAGGGAATGGCAAGTGCAGGGCTCCTCCAGCGGTCGCTTGGCCGCCCAGACTCAGCACAGCACGGAGAGCACCAGGCTTCCCCAGGGCCCCCGGCTGTGGTCTGCAGCCCCACACACCCGGAGGCTGACTCCGTGAGCGCCCAGAAGGTGCCTGACAGACGTCATTTCCCTAGTGCTCTCCCCACCAGCAGAGACGTGGGCAGGTGGTTGGGGCCTGCCCCTGCGTGTCTGGGCTGCCGCCCACAGCCTCCGCTCAGGGGAAGCAGCCCCTGTGCCAAGACCTGCAGGAGGCGCGGGGCGTCCCTGCCTGGAAGCCAAGTGCACGGTCCGCTTGGAAGCGAGCCTCCTTGGGAAGAGTCGAGGGAGCCAAGCCGCGTGCAGCTGCAAGCCCTGCTTGGGCCGAGCCGAGTGTGCCTCCAGGACGGCAGAGCTCCAGCTCTGCTCAGAGGCCGGATCCAGTCAAGTGCCTTGCGCGAGGCTGCTCTGCCCTGGGCGAGACTTGCCCAGGCTTGCCTCGCTGCTAGGCTTGCTGCCCGGGAAGGAGCAGGCTGTGCGATGCTGGGAGAGGCCCCTGGCGCCTTCCTGGCCTCAGCTCCACTCCTGCCTTGCCTTTGCATCTAGGCCCCGGGCGTCCTTGGGGAAGGCTTAGGAGCCGGTGGCTTGCACACTGCCAAGCCCTCCAGCAGTGAGGCCTCTCGTAGAGGGGAGGGGAGGGCAAGTGCAGGGCTCCACCAGCGGTTGCTTGGCCGCCCAGACTCAGCGCCGCACGGAGAGCACAAGGCTCCCAGGTCCCCTGGCTGTGGTCTGCAGCCCCACACTCCCGGAGGCTGACTCCGTGGGCGCCCAGAAGGTGCCTGACAGACGTCATGTCCCTAGCGCTCTGCTCCCCAGCAGAGACGTGTGCAGGTGGTGGGGCCTGCCCCTGCGTGTCTGGGCTCCCGCCGGCAGCCCCAGCTCCAGGGAAGCAGCCCCTGAGCCAAGACCTGTAGGGGGCGCGGGGCGCCCCCGCCTGGAAGCCTAGTGCACAGCATGCGGGAAGCGAGCCTCCTCGGGAGAAGAGGAGGCAGCCCAGCTGCGTGCGTCTGCACTCACTCCTTGGGCGGAGCCCAGTGAGCCTCCAGTACGGCAGAGCTCCAGCTCTGCTCAGAGGCCCGATCTGGCAGAGTGGCTGGCGTGAGGCTGCTCTGCCCTGGGCGAGCCTTGCCCAGACTTGCCTCGCTGCTAGGCTTCCTGCCCGGGAAGGAGCAGGCTGCGCCAGACAGGCAGACGCTCCTGGCGCCTTCCTGGCCTCAGCTCCACTCCTGCCTTGCCTTTGCACCTAGTCCCCAGGCGTCCTTGCGGAGGGCTTAGGGGCCGGTGGGGTGCATGCTGCCAAGCCCTCCAGCCGTGAGAGCTCTGTCATAGGGAAGGGAATGGCAAGTGCAGGGCTCCTCCAGCGGTCGCTTGGCCGCCCAGACTCAGCACAGCACGGAGAGCACCAGGCTTCCCCAGGGCCCCCGGCTGTGGTCTGCAGCCCCACACACCCGGAGGCTGACTCCGTGAGCGCCCAGAAGGTGCCTGACAGACGTCATTTCCCTAGTGCTCTCCCCACCAGCAGAGACGTGGGCAGGTGGTTGGGGCCTGCCCCTGCGTGTCTGGGCTGCCGCCCACAGCCTCCGCTCAGGGGAAGCAGCCCCTGTGCCAAGACCTGCAGGAGGCGCGGGGCGTCCCTGCCTGGAAGCCAAGTGCACGGTCCGCTTGGAAGCGAGCCTCCTTGGGAAGAGTCGAGGGAGCCAAGCCGCGTGCAGCTGCAAGCCCTGCTTGGGCCGAGCCGAGTGTGCCTCCAGGACGGCAGAGCTCCAGCTCTGCTCAGAGGCCGGATCCAGTCAAGTGCCTTGCGCGAGGCTGCTCTGCCCTGGGCGAGACTTGCCCAGGCTTGCCTCGCTGCTAGGCTTGCTGCCCGGGAAGGAGCAGGCTGTGCGATGCTGGGAGAGGCCCCTGGCGCCTTCCTGGCCTCAGCTCCACTCCTGCCTTGCCTTTGCATCTAGGCCCCGGGCGTCCTTGGGGAAGGCTTAGGAGCCGGTGGCTTGCACACTGCCAAGCCCTCCAGCAGTGAGGCCTCTCGTAGAGGGGAGGGGAGGGCAAGTGCAGGGCTCCACCAGCGGTTGCTTGGCCGCCCAGACTCAGCGCCGCACGGAGAGCACAAGGCTCCCAGGTCCCCTGGCTGTGGTCTGCAGCCCCACACTCCCGGAGGCTGACTCCGTGGGCGCCCAGAAGGTGCCTGACAGACGTCATGTCCCTAGCGCTCTGCTCCCCAGCAGAGACGTGTGCAGGTGGTGGGGCCTGCCCCTGCGTGTCTGGGCTCCCGCCGGCAGCCCCAGCTCCAGGGAAGCAGCCCCTGAGCCAAGACCTGTAGGGGGCGCGGGGCGCCCCCGCCTGGAAGCCTAGTGCACAGCATGCGGGAAGCGAGCCTCCTCGGGAGAAGAGGAGGCAGCCCAGCTGCGTGCGTCTGCACTCACTCCTTGGGCGGAGCCCAGTGAGCCTCCAGTACGGCAGAGCTCCAGCTCTGCTCAGAGGCCCGATCTGGCAGAGTGGCTGGCGTGAGGCTGCTCTGCCCTGGGCGAGCCTTGCCCAGACTTGCCTCGCTGCTAGGCTTCCTGCCCGGGAAGGAGCAGGCTGCGCCAGACAGGCAGACGCTCCTGGCGCCTTCCTGGCCTCAGCTCCACTCCTGCCTTGCCTTTGCACCTAGTCCCCAGGCGTCCTTGCGGAGGGCTTAGGGGCCGGTGGGGTGCACGCTGCCAAGCCCTCCAGCCGTGAGAGCTCTGTCATAGGGAAGGGAATGGCAAGTGCAGGGCTCCTCCAGCGGTCGCTTGGCCGCCCAGACTCAGCACAGCACGGAGAGCACCAGGCTTCCCCAGGGCCCCCGGCTGTGGTCTGCAGCCCCACACACCCGGAGGCTGACTCCGTGAGCGCCCAGAAGGTGCCTGACAGACGTCATTTCCCTAGTGCTCTCCCCACCAGCAGAGACGTGGGCAGGTGGTTGGGGCCTGCCCCTGCGTGTCTGGGCTGCCGCCCACAGCCTCCGCTCAGGGGAAGCAGCCCCTGTGCCAAGACCTGCAGGAGGCGCGGGGCGTCCCTGCCTGGAAGCCAAGTGCACGGTCCGCTTGGAAGCGAGCCTCCTTGGGAAGGGTCGAGGGAGCCAAGCCGCGTGCAGCTGCAAGCCCTGCTTGGGCCGAGCCGAGTGTGCCTCCAGGACGGCAGAGCTCCAGCTCTGCTCAGAGGCCGGATCCAGTCAAGTGCCTTGCGCGAGGCTGCTCTGCCCTGGGCGAGACTTGCCCAGGCTTGCCTCGCTGCTAGGCTTGCTGCCCGGGAAGGAGCAGGCTGTGCGATGCTGGGAGAGGCCCCTGGCGCCTTCCTGGCCTCAGCTCCACTCCTGCCTTGCCTTTGCATCTAGGCCCCGGGCGTCCTTGGGGAAGGCTTAGGAGCCGGTGGCTTGCACACTGCCAAGCCCTCCAGCAGTGAGGCCTCTCGTAGAGGGGAGGGGAGGGCAAGTGCAGGGCTCCACCAGCGGTTGCTTGGCCGCCCAGACTCAGCGCCGCACGGAGAGCACAAGGCTCCCAGGTCCCCTGGCTGTGGTCTGCAGCCCCACACTCCCGGAGGCTGACTCCGTGGGCGCCCAGAAGGTGCCTGACAGACGTCATGTCCCTAGCGCTCTGCTCCCCAGCAGAGACGTGTGCAGGTGGTGGGGCCTGCCCCTGCGTGTCTGGGCTCCCGCCGGCAGCCCCAGCTCCAGGGAAGCAGCCCCTGAGCCAAGACCTGTAGGGGGCGCGGGGCGCCCCCGCCTGGAAGCCTAGTGCACAGCATGCGGGAAGCAAGCCTCCTCGGGAGAAGAGGAGGCAGCCCAGCTGCGTGCGTCTGCACTCACTCCTTGGGCGGAGCCCAGTGAGCCTCCAGTACGGCAGAGCTCCAGCTCTGCTCAGAGGCCCGATCTGGCAGAGTGGCTGGCGTGAGGCTGCTCTGCCCTGGGCGAGCCTTGCCCAGACTTGCCTCGCTGCTAGGCTTCCTGCCCGGGAAGGAGCAGGCTGCGCCAGACAGGCAGACGCTCCTGGCGCCTTCCTGGCCTCAGCTCCACTCCTGCCTTGCCTTTGCACCTAGTCCCCAGGCGTCCTTGCGGAGGGCTTAGGGGCCGGTGGGGTGCACGCTGCCAAGCCCTCCAGCCGTGAGAGCTCTGTCATAGGGAAGGGAATGGCAAGTGCAGGGCTCCTCCAGCGGTCGCTTGGCCGCCCAGACTCAGCACAGCACGGAGAGCACCAGGCTTCCCCAGGGCCCCCGGCTGTGGTCTGCAGCCCCACACACCCGGAGGCTGACTCCGTGAGCGCCCAGAAGGTGCCTGACAGACGTCATTTCCCTAGTGCTCTCCCCACCAGCAGAGACGTGGGCAGGTGGTTGGGGCCTGCCCCTGCGTGTCTGGGCTGCCGCCCACAGCCTCCGCTCAGGGGAAGCAGCCCCTGTGCCAAGACCTGCAGGAGGCGCGGGGCGTCCCTGCCTGGAAGCCAAGTGCACGGTCCGCTTGGAAGCGAGCCTCCTTGGGAAGAGTCGAGGGAGCCAAGCCGCGTGCAGCTGCAAGCCCTGCTTGGGCCGAGCCGAGTGTGCCTCCAGGACGGCAGAGCTCCAGCTCTGCTCAGAGGCCGGATCCAGTCAAGTGCCTTGCGCGAGGCTGCTCTGCCCTGGGCGAGACTTGCCCAGGCTTGCCTCGCTGCTAGGCTTGCTGCCCGGGAAGGAGCAGGCTGTGCGATGCTGGGAGAGGCCCCTGGCGCCTTCCTGGCCTCAGCTCCACTCCTGCCTTGCCTTTGCATCTAGGCCCCGGGCGTCCTTGGGGAAGGCTTAGGAGCCGGTGGCTTGCACACTGCCAAGCCCTCCAGCAGTGAGGCCTCTCGTAGAGGGGAGGGGAGGGCAAGTGCAGGGCTCCACCAGCGGTTGCTTGGCCACCCAGACTCAGCGCCGCACGGAGAGCACAAGGCTCCCAGGTCCCCTGGCTGTGGTCTGCAGCCCCACACTCCCGGAGGCTGACTCCGTGGGCGCCCAGAAGGTGCCTGACAGACGTCATGTCCCTAGCGCTCTGCTCCCCAGCAGAGACGTGTGCAGGTGGTGGGGCCTGCCCCTGCGTGTCTGGGCTCCCGCCGGCAGCCCCAGCTCCAGGGAAGCAGCCCTTGAGCCAAGACCTGTAGGGGGCGCGGGGCGCCCCCGCCTGGAAGCCTAGTGCACAGCATGCGGGAATCGAGCCTCCTCGGGAGAAGAGGAGGCAGCCCAGCTGCGTGCGTCTGCACTCACTCCTTGGGCGGAGCCCAGTGAGCCTCCAGTACGGCAGAGCTCCAGCTCTGCTCAGAGGCCCGATCTGGCAGAGTGGCTGGCGTGAGGCTGCTCTGCCCTGGGCGAGCCTTGCCCAGACTTGCCTCGCTGCTAGGCTTCCTGCCCGGGAAGGAGCAGGCTGCGCCAGACAGGCAGACGCTCCTGGCGCCTTCCTGGCCTCAGCTCCACTCCTGCCTTGCCTTTGCACCTAGTCCCCAGGCGTCCTTGCGGAGGGCTTAGGGGCCGGTGGGGTGCACGCTGCCAAGCCCTCCAGCCGTGAGAGCTCTGTCATAGGGAAGGGAATGGCAAGTGCAGGGCTCCTCCAGCGGTCGCTTGGCCGCCCAGACTCAGCACAGCACGGAGAGCACCAGGCTTCCCCAGGGCCCCCGGCTGTGGTCTGCAGCCCCACACACCCGGAGGCTGACTCCGTGAGCGCCCAGAAGGTGCCTGACAGACGTCATTTCCCTAGTGCTCTCCCCACCAGCAGAGACGTGGGCAGGTGGTTGGGGCCTGCCCCTGCGTGTCTGGGCTGCCGCCCACAGCCTCCGCTCAGGGGAAGCAGCCCCTGTGCCAAGACCTGCAGGAGGCGCGGGGCGTCCCTGCCTGGAAGCCAAGTGCACGGTCCGCTTGGAAGCGAGCCTCCTTGGGAAGAGTCGAGGGAGCCAAGCCGCGTGCAGCTGCAAGCCCTGCTTGGGCCGAGCCGAGTGTGCCTCCAGGACGGCAGAGCTCCAGCTCTGCTCAGAGGCCGGATCCAGTCAAGTGCCTTGCGCGAGGCTGCTCTGCCCTGGGCGAGACTTGCCCAGGCTTGCCTCGCTGCTAGGCTTGCTGCCCGGGAAGGAGCAGGCTGTGCGATGCTGGGAGAGGCCCCTGGCGCCTTCCTGGCCTCAGCTCCACTCCTGCCTTGCCTTTGCATCTAGGCCCCGGGCGTCCTTGGGGAAGGCTTAGGAGCCGGTGGCTTGCACACTGCCAAGCCCTCCAGCAGTGAGGCCTCTCGTAGAGGGGAGGGGAGGGCAAGTGCAGGGCTCCACCAGCGGTTGCTTGGCCGCCCAGACTCAGCGCCGCACGGAGAGCACAAGGCTCCCAGGTCCCCTGGCTGTGGTCTGCAGCCCCACACTCCCGGAGGCTGACTCCGTGGGCGCCCAGAAGGTGCCTGACAGACGTCATGTCCCTAGCGCTCTGCTCCCCAGCAGAGACGTGTGCAGGTGGTGGGGCCTGCCCCTGCGTGTCTGGGCTCCCGCCGGCAGCCCCAGCTCCAGGGAAGCAGCCCCTGAGCCAAGACCTGTAGGGGGCGCGGGGCGCCCCCGCCTGGAAGCCTAGTGCACAGCATGCGGGAAGCGAGCCTCCTCGGGAGAAGAGGAGGCAGCCCAGCTGCGTGCGTCTGCACTCACTCCTTGGGCGGAGCCCAGTGAGCCTCCAGTACGGCAGAGCTCCAGCTCTGCTCAGAGGCCCGATCTGGCAGAGTGGCTGGCGTGAGGCTGCTCTGCCCTGGGCGAGCCTTGCCCAGACTTGCCTCGCTGCTAGGCTTCCTGCCCGGGAAGGAGCAGGCTGCGCCAGACAGGCAGACGCTCCTGGCGCCTTCCTGGCCTCAGCTCCACTCCTGCCTTGCCTTTGCACCTAGTCCCCAGGCGTCCTTGCGGAGGGCTTAGGGGCCGGTGGGGTGCATGCTGCCAAGCCCTCCAGCCGTGAGAGCTCTGTCATAGGGAAGGGAATGGCAAGTGCAGGGCTCCTCCAGCGGTCGCTTGGCCGCCCAGACTCAGCACAGCACGGAGAGCACCAGGCTTCCCCAGGGCCCCCGGCTGTGGTCTGCAGCCCCACACACCCGGAGGCTGACTCCGTGAGCGCCCAGAAGGTGCCTGACAGACGTCATTTCCCTAGTGCTCTCCCCACCAGCAGAGACGTGGGCAGGTGGTTGGGGCCTGCCCCTGCGTGTCTGGGCTGCCGCCCACAGCCTCCGCTCAGGGGAAGCAGCCCCTGTGCCAAGACCTGCAGGAGGCGCGGGGCGTCCCTGCCTGGAAGCCAAGTGCACGGTCCGCTTGGAAGCGAGCCTCCTTGGGAAGAGTCGAGGGAGCCAAGCCGCGTGCAGCTGCAAGCCCTGCTTGGGCCGAGCCGAGTGTGCCTCCAGGACGGCAGAGCTCCAGCTCTGCTCAGAGGCCGGATCCAGTCAAGTGCCTTGCGCGAGGCTGCTCTGCCCTGGGCGAGACTTGCCCAGGCTTGCCTCGCTGCTAGGCTTGCTGCCCGGGAAGGAGCAGGCTGTGCGATGCTGGGAGAGGCCCCTGGCGCCTTCCTGGCCTCAGCTCCACTCCTGCCTTGCCTTTGCATCTAGGCCCCGGGCGTCCTTGGGGAAGGCTTAGGAGCCGGTGGCTTGCACACTGCCAAGCCCTCCAGCAGTGAGGCCTCTCGTAGAGGGGAGGGGAGGGCAAGTGCAGGGCTCCACCAGCGGTTGCTTGGCCGCCCAGACTCAGCGCCGCACGGAGAGCACAAGGCTCCCAGGTCCCCTGGCTGTGGTCTGCAGCCCCACACTCCCGGAGGCTGACTCCGTGGGCGCCCAGAAGGTGCCTGACAGACGTCATGTCCCTAGCGCTCTGCTCCCCAGCAGAGACGTGTGCAGGTGGTGGGGCCTGCCCCTGCGTGTCTGGGCTCCCGCCGGCAGCCCCAGCTCCAGGGAAGCAGCCCCTGAGCCAAGACCTGTAGGGGGCGCGGGGCGCCCCCGCCTGGAAGCCTAGTGCACAGCATGCGGGAAGCGAGCCTCCTCGGGAGAAGAGGAGGCAGCCCAGCTGCGTGCGTCTGCACTCACTCCTTGGGCGGAGCCCAGTGAGCCTCCAGTACGGCAGAGCTCCAGCTCTGCTCAGAGGCCCGATCTGGCAGAGTGGCTGGCGTGAGGCTGCTCTGCCCTGGGCGAGCCTTGCCCAGACTTGCCTCGCTGCTAGGCTTCCTGCCCGGGAAGGAGCAGGCTGCGCCAGACAGGCAGACGCTCCTGGCGCCTTCCTGGCCTCAGCTCCACTCCTGCCTTGCCTTTGCACCTAGTCCCCAGGCGTCCTTGCGGAGGGCTTAGGGGCCGGTGGGGTGCACGCTGCCAAGCCCTCCAGCCGTGAGAGCTCTGTCATAGGGAAGGGAATGGCAAGTGCAGGGCTCCTCCAGCGGTCGCTTGGCCGCCCAGACTCAGCACAGCACGGAGAGCACCAGGCTTCCCCAGGGCCCCCGGCTGTGGTCTGCAGCCCCACACACCCGGAGGCTGACTCCGTGAGCGCCCAGAAGGTGCCTGACAGACGTCATTTCCCTAGTGCTCTCCCCACCAGCAGAGACGTGGGCAGGTGGTTGGGGCCTGCCCCTGCGTGTCTGGCTGCCGCCCACAGCCTCCGCTCAGGGGAAGCAGCCCCTGTGCCAAGACCTGCAGGAGGCGCGGGGCGTCCCTGCCTGGAAGCCAAGTGCACGGTCCGCTTGGAAGCGAGCCTCCTTGGGAAGGGTCGAGGGAGCCAAGCCGCGTGCAGCTGCAAGCCCTGCTTGGGCCGAGCCGAGTGTGCCTCCAGGACGGCAGAGCTCCAGCTCTGCTCAGAGGCCGGATCCAGTCAAGTGCCTTGCGCGAGGCTGCTCTGCCCTGGGCGAGACTTGCCCAGGCTTGCCTCGCTGCTAGGCTTGCTGCCCGGGAAGGAGCAGGCTGTGCGATGCTGGGAGAGGCCCCTGGCGCCTTCCTGGCCTCAGCTCCACTCCTGCCTTGCCTTTGCATCTAGGCCCCGGGCGTCCTTGGGGAAGGCTTAGGAGCCGGTGGCTTGCACACTGCCAAGCCCTCCAGCAGTGAGGCCTCTCGTAGAGGGGAGGGGAGGGCAAGTGCAGGGCTCCACCAGCGCGTTGCTTGGCCGCCCAGACTCAGCGCCGCACGGAGAGCACAAGGCTCCCAGGTCCCCTGGCTGTGGTCTGCAGCCCCACACTCCCGGAGGCTGACTCCGTGGGCGCCCAGAAGGTGCCTGACAGACGTCATGTCCCTAGCGCTCTGCTCCCCAGCAGAGACGTGTGCAGGTGGTGGGGCCTGCCCCTGCGTGTCTGGGCTCCCGCCGGCAGCCCCAGCTCCAGGGAAGCAGCCCCTGAGCCAAGACCTGTAGGGGGCGCGGGGCGCCCCCGCCTGGAAGCCTAGTGCACAGCATGCGGGAAGCGAGCCTCCTCGGGAGAAGAGGAGGCAGCCCAGCTGCGTGCGTCTGCACTCACTCCTTGGGCGGAGCCCAGTGAGCCTCCAGTACGGCAGAGCTCCAGCTCTGCTCAGAGGCCCGATCTGGCAGAGTGGCTGGCGTGAGGCTGCTCTGCCCTGGGCGAGCCTTGCCCAGACGTGCCTCGCTGCTAGGCTTCCTGCCCGGGAAGGAGCAGGCTGCGCCAGACAGGCAGACGCTCCTGGCGCCTTCCTGGCCTCAGCTCCACTCCTGCCTTGCCTTTGCACCTAGTCCCCAGGCGTCCTTGCGGAGGGCTTAGGGGCCGGTGGGGTGCACGCTGCCAAGCCCTCCAGCCGTGAGAGCTCTGTCATAGGGAAGGGAATGGCAAGTGCAGGGCTCCTCCAGCGGTCGCTTGGCCGCCCAGACTCAGCACAGCACGGAGAGCACCAGGCTTCCCCAGGGCCCCCGGCTGTGGTCTGCAGCCCCACACACCCGGAGGCTGACTCCGTGAGCGCCCAGATGGTGCCTGACAGACGTCATTTCCCTAGTGCTCTCCCCACCAGCAGAGACGTGGGCAGGTGGTTGGGGCCTGCCCCTGCGTGTCTGGGCTGCCGCCCACAGCCTCCGCTCAGGGGAAGCAGCCCCTGTGCCAAGACCTGCAGGAGGCGCGGGGCGTCCCTGCCTGGAAGCCAAGTGCACGGTCCGCTTGGAAGCGAGCCTCCTTGGGAAGAGTCGAGGGAGCCAAGCCGCGTGCAGCTGCAAGCCCTGCTTGGGCCGAGCCGAGTGTGCCTCCAGGACGGCAGAGCTCCAGCTCTGCTCAGAGGCCGGATCCAGTCAAGTGCCTTGCGCGAGGCTGCTCTGCCCTGGGCGAGACTTGCCCAGGCTTGCCTCGCTGCTAGGCTTGCTGCCCGGGAAGGAGCAGGCTGTGCGATGCTGGGAGAGGCCCCTGGCGCCTTCCTGGCCTCAGCTCCACTCCTGCCTTGCCTTTGCATCTAGGCCCCGGGCGTCCTTGGGGAAGGCTTAGGAGCCGGTGGCTTGCACACTGCCAAGCCCTCCAGCAGTGAGGCCTCTCGTAGAGGGGAGGGGAGGGCAAGTGCAGGGCTCCACCAGCGGTTGCTTGGCCGCCCAGACTCAGCGCCGCACGGAGAGCACAAGGCTCCCAGGTCCCCTGGCTGTGGTCTGCAGCCCCACACTCCCGGAGGCTGACTCCGTGGGCGCCCAGAAGGTGCCTGACAGACGTCATGTCCCTAGCGCTCTGCTCCCCAGCAGAGACGTGTGCAGGTGGTGGGGCCTGCCCCTGCGTGTCTGGGCTCCCGCCGGCAGCCCCAGCTCCAGGGAAGCAGCCCCTGAGCCAAGACCTGTAGGGGGCGCGGGGCGCCCCCGCCTGGAAGCCTAGTGCACAGCATGCGGGAAGCGAGCCTCCTCGGAGAAGAGGAGGCAGCCCAGCTGCGTGCGTCTGCACTCACTCCTTGGGCGGAGCCCAGTGAGCCTCCAGTACGGCAGAGCTCCAGCTCTGCTCAGAGGCCCGATCTGGCAGAGTGGCTGGCGTGAGGCTGCTCTGCCCTGGGCGAGCCTTGCCCAGACTTGCCTCGCTGCTAGGCTTCCTGCCCGGGAAGGAGCAGGCTGCGCCAGACAGGCAGACGCTCCTGGCGCCTTCCTGGCCTCAGCTCCACTCCTGCCTTGCCTTTGCACCTAGTCCCCAGGCGTCCTTGCGGAGGGCTTAGGGGCCGGTGGGGTGCACGCTGCCAAGCCCTCCAGCCGTGAGAGCTCTGTCATAGGAAGGGAATGGCAAGTGCAGGGCTCCTCCAGCGGTCGCTTGGCCGCCCAGACTCAGCACAGCACGGAGAGCACCAGGCTTCCCCAGGGCCCCCGGCTGTGGTCTGCAGCCCCACACACCCGGAGGCTGACTCCGTGAGCGCCCAGAAGGTGCCTGACAGACGTCATTTCCCTAGTGCTCTCCCCACCAGCAGAGACGTGGGCAGGTGGTTGGGGCCTGCCCCTGCGTGTCTGGGCTGCCGCCCACAGCCTCCGCTCAGGGGAAGCAGCCCCTGTGCAAGACCTGCAGGAGGCGCGGGGCGTCCCTGCCTGGAAGCCAAGTGCACGGTCCGCTTGGAAGCGAGCCTCCTTGGGAAGAGTCGAGGGAGCCAAGCCGCGTGCAGCTGCAAGCCCTGCTTGGGCCGAGCCGAGGAGTGTGCCTCCAGGACGGCAGAGCTCCAGCTCTGCTCAGAGGCCGGATCCAGTCAAGTGCCTTGCGCGAGGCTGCTCTGCCCTGGGCGAGACTTGCCCAGGCTTGCCTCGCTGCTAGGCTTGCTGCCCGGGAAGGAGCAGGCTGTGCGATGCTGGGAGAGGCCCCTGGCGCCTTCCTGGCCTCAGCTCCACTCCTGCCTTGCCTTTGCATCTAGGCCCCGGGCGTCCTTGGGGAAGGCTTAGGAGCCGGTGGCTTGCACACTGCCAAGCCCTCCAGCAGTGAGGCCTCTCGTAGAGGGGAGGGGAGGGCAAGTGCAGGGCTCCACCAGCGGTTTGCTTGGCCGCCCAGACTCAGCGCCGCACGGAGAGCACAAGGCTCCCAGGTCCCCTGGCTGTGGTCTGCAGCCCCACACTCCCGGAGGCTGACTCCGTGGGCGCCCAGAAGGTGCCTGACAGACGTCATGTCCCTAGCGCTCTGCTCCCCAGCAGAGACGTGTGCAGGTGGTGGGGCCTGCCCCTGCGTGTCTGGGCTCCCGCCGGCAGCCCCAGCTCCAGGGAAGCAGCCCCTGAGCCAAGACCTGTAGGGGGCGCGGGGCGCCCCCGCCTGGAAGCCTAGTGCACAGCATGCGGGAAGCGAGCCTCCTCGGGAGAAGAGGAGGCAGCCCAGCTGCGTGCGTCTGCACTCACTCCTTGGGCGGAGCCCAGTGAGCCTCCAGTACGGCAGAGCTCCAGCTCTGCTCAGAGGCCCGATCTGGCAGAGTGGCTGGCGTGAGGCTGCTCTGCCCTGGGCGAGCCTTGCCCAGACTTGCCTCGCTGCTAGGCTTCCTGCCCGGGAAGGAGCAGGCTGCGCCAGACAGGCAGACGCTCCTGGCGCCTTCCTGGCCTCAGCTCCACTCCTGCCTTGCCTTTGCACCTAGTCCCCAGGCGTCCTTGCGGAGGGCTTAGGGGCCGGTGGGGTGCACGCTGCCAAGCCCTCCAGCCGTGAGAGCTCTGTCATAGGGAAGGGAATGGCAAGTGCAGGGCTCCTCCAGCGGTCGCTTGGCCGCCCAGACTCAGCACAGCACGGAGAGCACCAGGCTTCCCCAGGGCCCCCGGCTGTGGTCTGCAGCCCCACACACCCGGAGGCTGACTCCGTGAGCGCCCAGAAGGTGCCTGACAGACGTCATTTCCCTAGTGCTCTCCCCACCAGCAGAGACGTGGGCAGGTGGTTGGGGCCTGCCCCTGCGTGTCTGGGCTGCCGCCCACAGCCTCCGCTCAGGGGAAGCAGCCCCTGTGCCAAGACCTGCAGGAGGCGCGGGGCGTCCCTGCCTGGAAGCCAAGTGCACGGTCCGCTTGGAAGCGAGCCTCCTTGGGAAGGGTCGAGGGAGCCAAGCCGCGTGCAGCTGCAAGCCCTGCTTGGGCCGAGCCGAGTGTGCCTCCAGGACGGCAGAGCTCCAGCTCTGCTCAGAGGCCGGATCCAGTCAAGTGCCTTGCGCGAGGCTGCTCTGCCCTGGGCGAGACTTGCCCAGGCTTGCCTCGCTGCTAGGCTTGCTGCCCGGGAAGGAGCAGGCTGTGCGATGCTGGGAGAGGCCCCTGGCGCCTTCCTGGCCTCAGCTCCACTCCTGCCTTGCCTTTGCATCTAGGCCCCGGGCGTCCTTGGGGAAGGCTTAGGAGCCGGTGGCTTGCACACTGCCAAGCCCTCCAGCAGTGAGGCCTCTCGTAGAGGGGAGGGGAGGGCAAGTGCAGGGCTCCACCAGCGGTTGCTTGGCCGCCCAGACTCAGCGCCGCACGGAGAGCACAAGGCTCCCAGGTCCCCTGGCTGTGGTCTGCAGCCCCACACTCCCGGAGGCTGACTCCGTGGGCGCCCAGAAGGTGCCTGACAGACGTCATGTCCCTAGCGCTCTGCTCCCCAGCAGAGACGTGTGCAGGTGGTGGGGCCTGCCCCTGCGTGTCTGGGCTCCCGCCGGCAGCCCCAGCTCCAGGGAAGCAGCCCCTGAGCCAAGACCTGTAGGGGGCGCGGGGCGCCCCCGCCTGGAAGCCTAGTGCACAGCATGCGGGAAGCGAGCCTCCTCGGGAGAAGAGGAGGCAGCCCAGCTGCGTGCGTCTGCACTCACTCCTTGGGCGGAGCCCAGTGAGCCTCCAGTACGGCAGAGCTCCAGCTCTGCTCAGAGGCCCGATCTGGCAGAGTGGCTGGCGTGAGGCTGCTCTGCCCTGGGCGAGCCTTGCCCAGACTTGCCTCGCTGCTAGGCTTCCTGCCCGGGAAGGAGCAGGCTGCGCCAGACAGGCAGACGCTCCTGGCGCCTTCCTGGCCTCAGCTCCACTCCTGCCTTGCCTTTGCACCTAGTCCCCAGGCGTCCTTGCGGAGGGCTTAGGGGCCGGTGGGGTGCACGCTGCCAAGCCCTCCAGCCGTGAGAGCTCTGTCATAGGGAAGGGAATGGCAAGTGCAGGGCTCCTCCAGCGGTCGCTTGGCCGCCCAGACTCAGCACAGCACGGAGAGCACCAGGCTTCCCCAGGGCCCCCGGCTGTGGTCTGCAGCCCCACACACCCGGAGGCTGACTCCGTGAGCGCCCAGAAGGTGCCTGACAGACGTCATTTCCCTAGTGCTCTCCCCACCAGCAGAGACGTGGGCAGGTGGTTGGGGCCTGCCCCTGCGTGTCTGGGCTGCCGCCCACAGCCTCCGCTCAGGGGAAGCAGCCCCTGTGCCAAGACCTGCAGGAGGCGCGGGGCGTCCCTGCCTGGAAGCCAAGTGCACGGTCCGCTTGGAAGCGAGCCTCCTTGGGAAGAGTCGAGGGAGCCAAGCCGCGTGCAGCTGCAAGCCCTGCTTGGGCCGAGCCAAGTGTGCCTCCAGGACGGCAGAGCTCCAGCTCTGCTCAGAGGCCGGATCCAGTCAAGTGCCTTGCGCGAGGCTGCTCTGCCCTGGGCGAGACTTGCCCAGGCTTGCCTCGCTGCTAGGCTTGCTGCCCGGGAAGGAGCAGGCTGTGCGATGCTGGGAGAGGCCCCTGGCGCCTTCCTGGCCTCAGCTCCACTCCTGCCTTGCCTTTGCATCTAGGCCCCGGGCGTCCTTGGGGAAGGCTTAGGAGCCGGTGGCTTGCACACTGCCAAGCCCTCCAGCAGTGAGGCCTCTCGTAGAGGGGAGGGGAGGGCAAGTGCAGGGCTCCACCAGCGGTTGCTTGGCCGCCCAGACTCAGCGCCGCACGGAGAGCACAAGGCTCCCAGGTCCCCTGGCTGTGGTCTGCAGCCCCACACTCCCGGAGGCTGACTCCGTGGGCGCCCAGAAGGTGCCTGACAGACGTCATGTCCCTAGCGCTCTGCTCCCCAGCAGAGACGTGTGCAGGTGGTGGGGCCTGCCCCTGCGTGTCTGGGCTCCCGCCGGCAGCCCCAGCTCCAGGGAAGCAGCCCCTGAGCCAAGACCTGTAGGGGGCGCGGGGCGCCCCCGCCTGGAAGCCTAGTGCACAGCATGCGGGAAGCGAGCCTCCTCGGGAGAAGAGGAGGCAGCCCAGCTGCGTGCGTCTGCACTCACTCCTTGGGCGGAGCCCAGTGAGCCTCCAGTACGGCAGAGCTCCAGCTCTGCTCAGAGGCCCGATCTGGCAGAGTGGCTGGCGTGAGGCTGCTCTGCCCTGGGCGAGCCTTGCCCAGACTTGCCTCGCTGCTAGGCTTCCTGCCCGGGAAGGAGCAGGCTGCGCCAGACAGGCAGACGCTCCTGGCGCCTTCCTGGCCTCAGCTCCACTCCTGCCTTGCCTTTGCACCTAGTCCCCAGGCGTCCTTGCGGAGGGCTTAGGGGCCGGTGGGGTGCACGCTGCCAAGCCCTCCAGCCGTGAGAGCTCTGTCATAGGGAAGGGAATGGCAAGTGCAGGGCTCCTCCAGCGGTCGCTTGGCCGCCCAGACTCAGCACAGCACGGAGAGCACCAGGCTTCCCCAGGGCCCCCGGCTGTGGTCTGCAGCCCCACACACCCGGAGGCTGACTCCGTGAGCGCCCAGAAGGTGCCTGACAGACGTCATTTCCCTAGTGCTCTCCCCACCAGCAGAGACGTGGGCAGGTGGTTGGGGCCTGCCCCTGCGTGTCTGGGCTGCCGCCCACAGCCTCCGCTCAGGGGAAGCAGCCCCTGTGCCAAGACCTGCAGGAGGCGCGGGGCGTCCCTGCCTGGAAGCCAAGTGCACGGTCCGCTTGGAAGCGAGCCTCCTTGGGAAGGGTCGAGGGAGCCAAGCCGCGTGCAGCTGCAAGCCCTGCTTGGGCCGAGCCGAGTGTGCCTCCAGGACGGCAGAGCTCCAGCTCTGCTCAGAGGCCGGATCCAGTCAAGTGCCTTGCGCGAGGCTGCTCTGCCCTGGGCGAGACTTGCCCAGGCTTGCCTCGCTGCTAGGCTTGCTGCCCGGGAAGGAGCAGGCTGTGCGATGCTGGGAGAGGCCCCTGGCGCCTTCCTGGCCTCAGCTCCACTCCTGCCTTGCCTTTGCATCTAGGCCCCGGGCGTCCTTGGGGAAGGCTTAGGAGCCGGTGGCTTGCACACTGCCAAGCCCTCCAGCAGTGAGGCCTCTCGTAGAGGGGAGGGGAGGGCAAGTGCAGGGCTCCACCAGCGGTTGCTTGGCCGCCCAGACTCAGCGCCGCACGGAGAGCACAAGGCTCCCAGGTCCCCTGGCTGTGGTCTGCAGCCCCACACTCCCGGAGGCTGACTCCGTGGGCGCCCAGAAGGTGCCTGACAGACGTCATGTCCCTAGCGCTCTGCTCCCCAGCAGAGACGTGTGCAGGTGGTGGGGCCTGCCCCTGCGTGTCTGGGCTCCCGCCGGCAGCCCCAGCTCCAGGGAAGCAGCCCCTGAGCCAAGACCTGTAGGGGGCGCGGGGCGCCCCCGCCTGGAAGCCTAGTGCACAGCATGCGGGAAGCGAGCCTCCTCGGGAGAAGAGGAGGCAGCCCAGCTGCGTGCGTCTGCACTCACTCCTTGGGCGGAGCCCAGTGAGCCTCCAGTACGGCAGAGCTCCAGCTCTGCTCAGAGGCCCGATCTGGCAGAGTGGCTGGCGTGAGGCTGCTCTGCCCTGGGCGAGCCTTGCCCAGACTTGCCTCGCTGCTAGGCTTCCTGCCCGGGAAGGAGCAGGCTGCGCCAGACAGGCAGACGCTCCTGGCGCCTTCCTGGCCTCAGCTCCACTCCTGCCTTGCCTTTGCACCTAGTCCCCAGGCGTCCTTGCGGAGGGCTTAGGGGCCGGTGGGGTGCACGCTGCCAAGCCCTCCAGCCGTGAGAGCTCTGTCATAGGGAAGGGAATGGCAAGTGCAGGGCTCCTCCAGCGGTCGCTTGGCCGCCCAGACTCAGCACAGCACGGAGAGCACCAGGCTTCCCCAGGGCCCCCGGCTGTGGTCTGCAGCCCCACACACCCGGAGGCTGACTCCGTGAGCGCCCAGAAGGTGCCTGACAGACGTCATTTCCCTAGTGCTCTCCCCACCAGCAGAGACGTGGGCAGGTGGTTGGGGCCTGCCCCTGCGTGTCTGGGCTGCCGCCCACAGCCTCCGCTCAGGGGAAGCAGCCCCTGTGCCAAGACCTGCAGGAGGCGCGGGGCGTCCCTGCCTGGAAGCCAAGTGCACGGTCCGCTTGGAAGCGAGCCTCCTTGGGAAGGGTCGAGGGAGCCAAGCCGCGTGCAGCTGCAAGCCCTGCTTGGGCCGAGCCGAGTGTGCCTCCAGGACGGCAGAGCTCCAGCTCTGCTCAGAGGCCGGATCCAGTCAAGTGCCTTGCGCGAGGCTGCTCTGCCCTGGGCGAGACTTGCCCAGGCTTGCCTCGCTGCTAGGCTTGCTGCCCGGGAAGGAGCAGGCTGTGCGATGCTGGGAGAGGCCCCTGGCGCCTTCCTGGCCTCAGCTCCACTCCTGCCTTGCCTTTGCATCTAGGCCCCGGGCGTCCTTGGGGAAGGCTTAGGAGCCGGTGGCTTGCACACTGCCAAGCCCTCCAGCAGTGAGGCCTCTCGTAGAGGGGAGGGGAGGGCAAGTGCAGGGCTCCACCAGCGGTTGCTTGGCCGCCCAGACTCAGCGCCGCACGGAGAGCACAAGGCTCCCAGGTCCCCTGGCTGTGGTCTGCAGCCCCACACTCCCGGAGGCTGACTCCGTGGGCGCCCAGAAGGTGCCTGACAGACGTCATGTCCCTAGCGCTCTGCTCCCCAGCAGAGACGTGTGCAGGTGGTGGGGCCTGCCCCTGCGTGTCTGGGCTCCCGCCGGCAGCCCCAGCTCCAGGGAAGCAGCCCCTGAGCCAAGACCTGTAGGGGGCGCGGGGCGCCCCCGCCTGGAAGCCTAGTGCACAGCATGCGGGAAGCGAGCCTCCTCGGGAGAAGAGGAGGCAGCCCAGCTGCGTGCGTCTGCACTCACTCCTTGGGCGGAGCCCAGTGAGCCTCCAGTACGGCAGAGCTCCAGCTCTGCTCAGAGGCCCGATCTGGCAGAGTGGCTGGCGTGAGGCTGCTCTGCCCTGGGCGAGCCTTGCCCAGACTTGCCTCGCTGCTAGGCTTCCTGCCCGGGAAGGAGCAGGCTGCGCCAGACAGGCAGACGCTCCTGGCGCCTTCCTGGCCTCAGCTCCACTCCTGCCTTGCCTTTGCACCTAGTCCCCAGGCGTCCTTGCGGAGGGCTTAGGGGCCGGTGGGGTGCACGCTGCCAAGCCCTCCAGCCGTGAGAGCTCTGTCATAGGGAAGGGAATGGCAAGTGCAGGGCTCCTCCAGCGGTCGCTTGGCCGCCCAGACTCAGCACAGCACGGAGAGCACCAGGCTTCCCCAGGGCCCCCGGCTGTGGTCTGCAGCCCCACACACCCGGAGGCTGACTCCGTGAGCGCCCAGAAGGTGCCTGACAGACGTCATTTCCCTAGTGCTCTCCCCACCAGCAGAGACGTGGGCAGGTGGTTGGGGCCTGCCCCTGCGTGTCTGGGCTGCCGCCCACAGCCTCCGCTCAGGGGAAGCAGCCCCTGTGCCAAGACCTGCAGGAGGCGCGGGGCGTCCCTGCCTGGAAGCCAAGTGCACGGTCCGCTTGGAAGCGAGCCTCCTTGGGAAGGGTCGAGGGAGCCAAGCCGCGTGCAGCTGCAAGCCCTGCTTGGGCCGAGCCGAGTGTGCCTCCAGGACGGCAGAGCTCCAGCTCTGCTCAGAGGCCGGATCCAGTCAAGTGCCTTGCGCGAGGCTGCTCTGCCCTGGGCGAGACTTGCCCAGGCTTGCCTCGCTGCTAGGCTTGCTGCCCGGGAAGGAGCAGGCTGTGCGATGCTGGGAGAGGCCCCTGGCGCCTTCCTGGCCTCAGCTCCACTCCTGCCTTGCCTTTGCATCTAGGCCCCGGGCGTCCTTGGGGAAGGCTTAGGAGCCGGTGGCTTGCACACTGCCAAGCCCTCCAGCAGTGAGGCCTCTCATAGAGGGGAGGGGAGGGCAAGTGCAGGGCTCCACCAGCGGTTGCTTGGCCGCCCAGACTCAGCGCCGCACGGAGAGCACAAGGCTCCCAGGTCCCCTGGCTGTGGTCTGCAGCCCCACACTCCCGGAGGCTGACTCCGTGGGCGCCCAGAAGGTGCCTGACAGACGTCATGTCCCTAGCGCTCTGCTCCCCAGCAGAGACGTGTGCAGGTGGTGGGGCCTGCCCCTGCGTGTCTGGGCTCCCGCCGGCAGCCCCAGCTCCAGGGAAGCAGCCCCTGAGCCAAGACCTGTAGGGGGCGCGGGGCGCCCCCGCCTGGAAGCCTAGTGCACAGCATGCGGGAAGCGAGCCTCCTCGGGAGAAGAGGAGGCAGCCCAGCTGCGTGCGTCTGCACTCACTCCTTGGGCGGAGCCCAGTGAGCCTCCAGTACGGCAGAGCTCCAGCTCTGCTCAGAGGCCCGATCTGGCAGAGTGGCTGGCGTGAGGCTGCTCTGCCCTGGGCGAGCCTTGCCCAGACTTGCCTCGCTGCTAGGCTTCCTGCCCGGGAAGGAGCAGGCTGCGCCAGACAGGCAGACGCTCCTGGCGCCTTCCTGGCCTCAGCTCCACTCCTGCCTTGCCTTTGCACCTAGTCCCCAGGCGTCCTTGCGGAGGGCTTAGGGGCCGGTGGGGTGCACGCTGCCAAGCCCTCCAGCCGTGAGAGCTCTGTCATAGGGAAGGGAATGGCAAGTGCAGGGCTCCTCCAGCGGTCGCTTGGCCGCCCAGACTCAGCACAGCACGGAGAGCACCAGGCTTCCCCAGGGCCCCCGGCTGTGGTCTGCAGCCCCACACACCCGGAGGCTGACTCCGTGAGCGCCCAGAAGGTGCCTGACAGACGTCATTTCCCTAGTGCTCTCCCCACCAGCAGAGACGTGGGCAGGTGGTTGGGGCCTGCCCCTGCGTGTCTGGGCTGCCGCCCACAGCCTCCGCTCAGGGGAAGCAGCCCCTGTGCCAAGACCTGCAGGAGGCGCGGGGCGTCCCTGCCTGGAAGCCAAGTGCACGGTCCGCTTGGAAGCGAGCCTCCTTGGGAAGAGTCGAGGGAGCCAAGCCGCGTGCAGCTGCAAGCCCTGCTTGGGCCGAGCCGAGTGTGCCTCCAGGACGGCAGAGCTCCAGCTCTGCTCAGAGGCCGGATCCAGTCAAGTGCCTTGCGCGAGGCTGCTCTGCCCTGGGCGAGACTTGCCCAGGCTTGCCTCGCTGCTAGGCTTGCTGCCCGGGAAGGAGCAGGCTGTGCGATGCTGGGAGAGGCCCCTGGCGCCTTCCTGGCCTCAGCTCCACTCCTGCCTTGCCTTTGCATCTAGGCCCCGGGCGTCCTTGGGGAAGGCTTAGGAGCCGGTGGCTTGCACACTGCCAAGCCCTCCAGCAGTGAGGCCTCTCGTAGAGGGGAGGGGAGGGCAAGTGCAGGGCTCCACCAGCGGTTGCTTGGCCGCCCAGACTCAGCGCCGCACGGAGAGCACAAGGCTCCCAGGTCCCCTGGCTGTGGTCTGCAGCCCCACACTCCCGGAGGCTGACTCCGTGGGCGCCCAGAAGGTGCCTGACAGACGTCATGTCCCTAGCGCTCTGCTCCCCAGCAGAGACGTGTGCAGGTGGTGGGGCCTGCCCCTGCGTGTCTGGGCTCCCGCCGGCAGCCCCAGCTCCAGGGAAGCAGCCCCTGAGCCAAGACCTGTAGGGGGCGCGGGGCGCCCCCGCCTGGAAGCCTAGTGCACAGCATGCGGGAAGCGAGCCTCCTCGGGAGAAGAGGAGGCAGCCCAGCTGCGTGCGTCTGCACTCACTCCTTGGGCGGAGCCCAGTGAGCCTCCAGTACGGCAGAGCTCCAGCTCTGCTCAGAGGCCCGATCTGGCAGAGTGGCTGGCGTGAGGCTGCTCTGCCCTGGGCGAGCCTTGCCCAGACTTGCCTCGCTGCTAGGCTTCCTGCCCGGGAAGGAGCAGGCTGCGCCAGACAGGCAGACGCTCCTGGCGCCTTCCTGGCCTCAGCTCCACTCCTGCCTTGCCTTTGCACCTAGTCCCCAGGCGTCCTTGCGGAGGGCTTAGGGGCCGGTGGGGTGCACGCTGCCAAGCCCTCCAGCCGTGAGAGCTCTGTCATAGGGAAGGGAATGGCAAGTGCAGGGCTCCTCCAGCGGTCGCTTGGCCGCCCAGACTCAGCACAGCACGGAGAGCACCAGGCTTCCCCAGGGCCCCCGGCTGTGGTCTGCAGCCCCACACACCCGGAGGCTGACTCCGTGAGCGCCCAGAAGGTGCCTGACAGACGTCATTTCCCTAGTGCTCTCCCCACCAGCAGAGACGTGGGCAGGTGGTTGGGGCCTGCCCCTGCGTGTCTGGGCTGCCGCCCACAGCCTCCGCTCAGGGGAAGCAGCCCCTGTGCCAAGACCTGCAGGAGGCGCGGGGCGTCCCTGCCTGGAAGCCAAGTGCACGGTCCGCTTGGAAGCGAGCCTCCTTGGGAAGGGTCGAGGGAGCCAAGCCGCGTGCAGCTGCAAGCCCTGCTTGGGCCGAGCCGAGTGTGCCTCCAGGACGGCAGAGCTCCAGCTCTGCTCAGAGGCCGGATCCAGTCAAGTGCCTTGCGCGAGGCTGCTCTGCCCTGGGCGAGACTTGCCCAGGCTTGCCTCGCTGCTAGGCTTGCTGCCCGGGAAGGAGCAGGCTGTGCGATGCTGGGAGAGGCCCCTGGCGCCTTCCTGGCCTCAGCTCCACTCCTGCCTTGCCTTTGCATCTAGGCCCCGGGCGTCCTTGGGGAAGGCTTAGGAGCCGGTGGCTTGCACACTGCCAAGCCCTCCAGCAGTGAGGCCTCTCGTAGAGGGGAGGGGAGGGCAAGTGCAGGGCTCCACCAGCGGTTGCTTGGCCGCCCAGACTCAGCGCCGCACGGAGAGCACAAGGCTCCCAGGTCCCCTGGCTGTGGTCTGCAGCCCCACACTCCCGGAGGCTGACTCCGTGGGCGCCCAGAAGGTGCCTGACAGACGTCATGTCCCTAGCGCTCTGCTCCCCAGCAGAGACGTGTGCAGGTGGTGGGGCCTGCCCCTGCGTGTCTGGGCTCCCGCCGGCAGCCCCAGCTCCAGGGAAGCAGCCCCTGAGCCAAGACCTGTAGGGGGCGCGGGGCGCCCCCGCCTGGAAGCCTAGTGCACAGCATGCGGGAAGCGAGCCTCCTCGGGAGAAGAGGAGGCAGCCCAGCTGCGTGCGTCTGCACTCACTCCTTGGGCGGAGCCCAGTGAGCCTCCAGTACGGCAGAGCTCCAGCTCTGCTCAGAGGCCCGATCTGGCAGAGTGGCTGGCGTGAGGCTGCTCTGCCCTGGGCGAGCCTTGCCCAGACTTGCCTCGCTGCTAGGCTTCCTGCCCGGGAAGGAGCAGGCTGCGCCAGACAGGCAGACGCTCCTGGCGCCTTCCTGGCCTCAGCTCCACTCCTGCCTTGCCTTTGCACCTAGTCCCCAGGCGTCCTTGCGGAGGGCTTAGGGGCCGGTGGGGTGCACGCTGCCAAGCCCTCCAGCCGTGAGAGCTCTGTCATAGGGAAGGGAATGGCAAGTGCAGGGCTCCTCCAGCGGTCGCTTGGCCGCCCAGACTCAGCACAGCACGGAGAGCACCAGGCTTCCCCAGGGCCCCCGGCTGTGGTCTGCAGCCCCACACACCCGGAGGCTGACTCCGTGAGCGCCCAGAAGGTGCCTGACAGACGTCATTTCCCTAGTGCTCTCCCCACCAGCAGAGACGTGGGCAGGTGGTTGGGGCCTGCCCCTGCGTGTCTGGGCTGCCGCCCACAGCCTCCGCTCAGGGGAAGCAGCCCCTGTGCCAAGACCTGCAGGAGGCGCGGGGCGTCCCTGCCTGGAAGCCAAGTGCACGGTCCGCTTGGAAGCGAGCCTCCTTGGGAAGAGTCGAGGGAGCCAAGCCGCGTGCAGCTGCAAGCCCTGCTTGGGCCGAGCCAAGTGTGCCTCCAGGACGGCAGAGCTCCAGCTCTGCTCAGAGGCCGGATCCAGTCAAGTGCCTTGCGCGAGGCTGCTCTGCCCTGGGCGAGACTTGCCCAGGCTTGCCTCGCTGCTAGGCTTGCTGCCCGGGAAGGAGCAGGCTGTGCGATGCTGGGAGAGGCCCCTGGCGCCTTCCTGGCCTCAGCTCCACTCCTGCCTTGCCTTTGCATCTAGGCCCCGGGCGTCCTTGGGGAAGGCTTAGGAGCCGGTGGCTTGCACACTGCCAAGCCCTCCAGCAGTGAGGCCTCTCGTAGAGGGGAGGGGAGGGCAAGTGCAGGGCTCCACCAGCGGTTGCTTGGCCGCCCAGACTCAGCGCCGCACGGAGAGCACAAGGCTCCCAGGTCCCCTGGCTGTGGTCTGCAGCCCCACACTCCCGGAGGCTGACTCCGTGGGCGCCCAGAAGGTGCCTGACAGACGTCATGTCCCTAGCGCTCTGCTCCCCAGCAGAGACGTGTGCAGGTGGTGGGGCCTGCCCCTGCGTGTCTGGGCTCCCGCCGGCAGCCCCAGCTCCAGGGAAGCAGCCCCTGAGCCAAGACCTGTAGGGGGCGCGGGGCGCCCCCGCCTGGAAGCCTAGTGCACAGCATGCGGGAAGCGAGCCTCCTCGGGAGAAGAGGAGGCAGCCCAGCTGCGTGCGTCTGCACTCACTCCTTGGGCGGAGCCCAGTGAGCCTCCAGTACGGCAGAGCTCCAGCTCTGCTCAGAGGCCCGATCTGGCAGAGTGGCTGGCGTGAGGCTGCTCTGCCCTGGGCGAGCCTTGCCCAGACTTGCCTCGCTGCTAGGCTTCCTGCCCGGGAAGGAGCAGGCTGCGCCAGACAGGCAGACGCTCCTGGCGCCTTCCTGGCCTCAGCTCCACTCCTGCCTTGCCTTTGCACCTAGTCCCCAGGCGTCCTTGCGGAGGGCTTAGGGGCCGGTGGGGTGCACGCTGCCAAGCCCTCCAGCCGTGAGAGCTCTGTCATAGGGAAGGGAATGGCAAGTGCAGGGCTCCTCCAGCGGTCGCTTGGCCGCCCAGACTCAGCACAGCACGGAGAGCACCAGGCTTCCCCAGGGCCCCCGGCTGTGGTCTGCAGCCCCACACACCCGGAGGCTGACTCCGTGAGCGCCCAGAAGGTGCCTGACAGACGTCATTTCCCTAGTGCTCTCCCCACCAGCAGAGACGTGGGCAGGTGGTTGGGGCCTGCCCCTGCGTGTCTGGGCTGCCGCCCACAGCCTCCGCTCAGGGGAAGCAGCCCCTGTGCCAAGACCTGCAGGAGGCGCGGGGCGTCCCTGCCTGGAAGCCAAGTGCACGGTCCGCTTGGAAGCGAGCCTCCTTGGGAAGAGTCGAGGGAGCCAAGCCGCGTGCAGCTGCAAGCCCTGCTTGGGCCGAGCCGAGTGTGCCTCCAGGGACGGCAGAGCTCCAGCTCTGCTCAGAGGCCGGATCCAGTCAAGTGCCTTGCGCGAGGCTGCTCTGCCCTGGGCGAGACTTGCCCAGGCTTGCCTCGCTGCTAGGCTTGCTGCCCGGGAAGGAGCAGGCTGTGCGATGCTGGGAGAGGCCCCTGGCGCCTTCCTGGCCTCAGCTCCACTCCTGCCTTGCCTTTGCATCTAGGCCCCGGGCGTCCTTGGGGAAGGCTTAGGAGCCGGTGGCTTGCACACTGCCAAGCCCTCCAGCAGTGAGGCCTCTCGTAGAGGGGAGGGGAGGGCAAGTGCAGGGCTCCACCAGCGGTTGCTTGGCCGCCCAGACTCAGCGCCGCACGGAGAGCACAAGGCTCCCAGGTCCCCTGGCTGTGGTCTGCAGCCCCACACTCCCGGAGGCTGACTCCGTGGGCGCCCAGAAGGTGCCTGACAGACGTCATGTCCCTAGCGCTCTGCTCCCCAGCAGAGACGTGTGCAGGTGGTGGGGCCTGCCCCTGCGTGTCTGGGCTCCCGCCGGCAGCCCCAGCTCCAGGGAAGCAGCCCTGAGCCAAGACCTGTAGGGGGCGCGGGGCGCCCCCGCCTGGAAGCCTAGTGCACAGCATGCGGGAAGCGAGCCTCCTCGGGAGAAGAGGAGGCAGCCCAGCTGCGTGCGTCTGCACTCACTCCTTGGGCGGAGCCCAGTGAGCCTCCAGTACGGCAGAGCTCCAGCTCTGCTCAGAGGCCCGATCTGGCAGAGTGGCTGGCGTGAGGCTGCTCTGCCCTGGGCGAGCCTTGCCCAGACTTGCCTCGCTGCTAGGCTTCCTGCCCGGGAAGGAGCAGGCTGCGCCAGACAGGCAGACGCTCCTGGCGCCTTCCTGGCCTCAGCTCCACTCCTGCCTTGCCTTTGCACCTAGTCCCCAGGCGTCCTTGCGGAGGGCTTAGGGGCCGGTGGGGTGCACGCTGCCAAGCCCTCCAGCCGTGAGAGCTCTGTCATAGGGAAGGGAATGGCAAGTGCAGGGCTCCTCCAGCGGTCGCTTGGCCGCCCCGACTCAGCACAGCACGGAGAGCACCAGGCTTCCCCAGGGCCCCCGGCTGTGGTCTGCAGCCCCACACACCCGGAGGCTGACTCCGTGAGCGCCCAGAAGGTGCCTGACAGACGTCATTTCCCTAGTGCTCTCCCCACCAGCAGAGACGTGGGCAGGTGGTTGGGGCCTGCCCCTGCGTGTCTGGGCTGCCGCCCACAGCCTCCGCTCAGGGGAAGCAGCCCCTGTGCCAAGACCTGCAGGAGGCGCGGGGCGTCCCTGCCTGGAAGCCAAGTGCACGGTCCGCTTGGAAGCGAGCCTCCTTGGGAAGAGTCGAGGGAGCCAAGCCGCGTGCAGCTGCAAGCCCTGCTTGGGCCGAGCCGAGTGTGCCTCCAGGACGGCAGAGCTCCAGCTCTGCTCAGAGGCCGGATCCAGTCAAGTGCCTTGCGCGAGGCTGCTCTGCCCTGGGCGAGACTTGCCCAGGCTTGCCTCGCTGCTAGGCTTGCTGCCCGGGAAGGAGCAGGCTGTGCGATGCTGGGAGAGGCCCCTGGCGCCTTCCTGGCCTCAGCTCCACTCCTGCCTTGCCTTTGCATCTAGGCCCCGGGCGTCCTTGGGGAAGGCTTAGGAGCCGGTGGCTTGCACACTGCCAAGCCCTCCAGCAGTGAGGCCTCTCGTAGAGGGGAGGGGAGGGCAAGTGCAGGGCTCCACCAGCGGTTGCTTGGCCGCCCAGACTCAGCGCCGCACGGAGAGCACAAGGCTCCCAGGTCCCCTGGCTGTGGTCTGCAGCCCCACACTCCCGGAGGCTGACTCCGTGGGCGCCCAGAAGGTGCCTGACAGACGTCATGTCCCTAGCGCTCTGCTCCCCAGCAGAGACGTGTGCAGGTGGTGGGGCCTGCCCCTGCGTGTCTGGGCTCCCGCCGGCAGCCCCAGCTCCAGGGAAGCAGCCCCTGAGCCAAGACCTGTAGGGGGCGCGGGGCGCCCCCGCCTGGAAGCCTAGTGCACAGCATGCGGGAAGCGAGCCTCCTCGGGAGAAGAGGAGGCAGCCCAGCTGCGTGCGTCTGCACTCACTCCTTGGGCGGAGCCCAGTGAGCCTCCAGTACGGCAGAGCTCCAGCTCTGCTCAGAGGCCCGATCTGGCAGAGTGGCTGGCGTGAGGCTGCTCTGCCCTGGGCGAGCCTTGCCCAGACTTGCCTCGCTGCTAGGCTTCCTGCCCGGGAAGGAGCAGGCTGCGCCAGACAGGCAGACGCTCCTGGCGCCTTCCTGGCCTCAGCTCCACTCCTGCCTTGCCTTTGCACCTAGTCCCCAGGCGTCCTTGCGGAGGGCTTAGGGGCCGGTGGGGTGCACGCTGCCAAGCCCTCCAGCCGTGAGAGCTCTGTCATAGGGAAGGGAATGGCAAGTGCAGGGCTCCTCCAGCGGTCGCTTGGCCGCCCAGACTCAGCACAGCACGGAGAGCACCAGGCTTCCCCAGGGCCCCCGGCTGTGGTCTGCAGCCCCACACACCCGGAGGCTGACTCCGTGAGCGCCCAGAAGGTGCCTGACAGACGTCATGTCCCTAGCGCTCTGCTCCCCAGCAGAGACGTGTGCAGGTGGTGGGGCCTGCCCCTGCGTGTCTGGGCTCCCGCCGGCAGCCCCAGCTCCAGGGAAGCAGCCCCTGAGCCAAGACCTGTAGGGGGCGCGGGGCGCCCCCGCCTGGAAGCCTAGTGCACAGCATGCGGGAAGCGAGCCTCCTCGGGAGAAGAGGAGGCAGCCCAGCTGCGTGCGTCTGCACTCACTCCTTGGGCGGAGCCCAGTGAGCCTCCAGTACGGCAGAGCTCCAGCTCTGCTCAGAGGCCCGATCTGGCAGAGTGGCTGGCGTGAGGCTGCTCTGCCCTGGGCGAGCCTTGCCCAGACTTGCCTCGCTGCTAGGCTTCCTGCCCGGGAAGGAGCAGGCTGCGCCAGACAGGCAGACGCTCCTGGCGCCTTCCTGGCCTCAGCTCCACTCCTGCCTTGCCTTTGCACCTAGTCCCCAGGCGTCCTTGCGGAGGGCTTAGGGGCCGGTGGGGTGCACGCTGCCAAGCCCTCCAGCCGTGAGAGCTCTGTCATAGGGAAGGGAATGGCAAGTGCAGGGCTCCTCCAGCGGTCGCTTGGCCGCCCAGACTCAGCACAGCACGGAGAGCACCAGGCTTCCCCAGGGCCCCCGGCTGTGGTCTGCAGCCCCACACACCCGGAGGCTGACTCCGTGAGCGCCCAGAAGGTGCCTGACAGACGTCATTTCCCTAGTGCTCTCCCCACCAGCAGAGACGTGGGCAGGTGGTTGGGGCCTGCCCCTGCGTGTCTGGGCTGCCGCCCACAGCCTCCGCTCAGGGGAAGCAGCCCCTGTGCCAAGACCTGCAGGAGGCGCGGGGCGTCCCTGCCTGGAAGCCAAGTGCACGGTCCGCTTGGAAGCGAGCCTCCTTGGGAAGAGTCGAGGGAGCCAAGCCGCGTGCAGCTGCAAGCCCTGCTTGGGCCGAGCCGAGTGTGCCTCCAGGACGGCAGAGCTCCAGCTCTGCTCAGAGGCCGGATCCAGTCAAGTGCCTTGCGCGAGGCTGCTCTGCCCTGGGCGAGACTTGCCCAGGCTTGCCTCGCTGCTAGGCTTGCTGCCCGGGAAGGAGCAGGCTGTGCGATGCTGGGAGAGGCCCCTGGCGCCTTCCTGGCCTCAGCTCCACTCCTGCCTTGCCTTTGCATCTAGGCCCCGGGCGTCCTTGGGGAAGGCTTAGGAGCCGGTGGCTTGCACACTGCCAAGCCCTCCAGCAGTGAGGCCTCTCGTAGAGGGGAGGGGAGGGCAAGTGCAGGGCTCCACCAGCGGTTGCTTGGCCGCCCAGACTCAGCGCCGCACGGAGAGCACAAGGCTCCCAGGTCCCCTGGCTGTGGTCTGCAGCCCCACACTCCCGGAGGCTGACTCCGTGGGCGCCCAGAAGGTGCCTGACAGACGTCATGTCCCTAGCGCTCTGCTCCCCAGCAGAGACGTGTGCAGGTGGTGGGGCCTGCCCCTGCGTGTCTGGGCTCCCGCCGGCAGCCCCAGCTCCAGGGAAGCAGCCCCTGAGCCAAGACCTGTAGGGGGCGCGGGGCGCCCCCGCCTGGAAGCCTAGTGCACAGCATGCGGGAAGCGAGCCTCCTCGGGAGAAGAGGAGGCAGCCCAGCTGCGTGCGTCTGCACTCACTCCTTGGGCGGAGCCCAGTGAGCCTCCAGTACGGCAGAGCTCCAGCTCTGCTCAGAGGCCCGATCTGGCAGAGTGGCTGGCGTGAGGCTGCTCTGCCCTGGGCGAGCCTTGCCCAGACTTGCCTCGCTGCTAGGCTTCCTGCCCGGGAAGGAGCAGGCTGCGCCAGACAGGCAGACGCTCCTGGCGCCTTCCTGGCCTCAGCTCCACTCCTGCCTTGCCTTTGCACCTAGTCCCCAGGCGTCCTTGCGGAGGGCTTAGGGGCCGGTGGGGTGCACGCTGCCAAGCCCTCCAGCCGTGAGAGCTCTGTCATAGGGAAGGGAATGGCAAGTGCAGGGCTCCTCCAGCGGTCGCTTGGCCGCCCCGACTCAGCACAGCACGGAGAGCACCAGGCTTCCCCAGGGCCCCCGGCTGTGGTCTGCAGCCCCACACACCCGGAGGCTGACTCCGTGAGCGCCCAGAAGGTGCCTGACAGACGTCATTTCCCTAGTGCTCTCCCCACCAGCAGAGACGTGGGCAGGTGGTTGGGGCCTGCCCCTGCGTGTCTGGGCTGCCGCCCACAGCCTCCGCTCAGGGGAAGCAGCCCCTGTGCCAAGACCTGCAGGAGGCGCGGGGCGTCCCTGCCTGGAAGCCAAGTGCACGGTCCGCTTGGAAGCGAGCCTCCTTGGGAAGGGTCGAGGGAGCCAAGCCGCGTGCAGCTGCAAGCCCTGCTTGGGCCGAGCCGAGTGTGCCTCCAGGACGGCAGAGCTCCAGCTCTGCTCAGAGGCCGGATCCAGTCAAGTGCCTTGCGCGAGGCTGCTCTGCCCTGGGCGAGACTTGCCCAGGCTTGCCTCGCTGCTAGGCTTGCTGCCCGGGAAGGAGCAGGCTGTGCGATGCTGGGAGAGGCCCCTGGCGCCTTCCTGGCCTCAGCTCCACTCCTGCCTTGCCTTTGCATCTAGGCCCCGGGCGTCCTTGGGGAAGGCTTAGGAGCCGGTGGCTTGCACACTGCCAAGCCCTCCAGCAGTGAGGCCTCTCGTAGAGGGGAGGGGAGGGCAAGTGCAGGGCTCCACCAGCGGTTGCTTGGCCGCCCAGACTCAGCGCCGCACGGAGAGCACAAGGCTCCCAGGTCCCCTGGCTGTGGTCTGCAGCCCCACACTCCCGGAGGCTGACTCCGTGGGCGCCCAGAAGGTGCCTGACAGACGTCATGTCCCTAGCGCTCTGCTCCCCAGCAGAGACGTGTGCAGGTGGTGGGGCCTGCCCCTGCGTGTCTGGGCTCCCGCCGGCAGCCCCAGCTCCAGGGAAGCAGCCCCTGAGCCAAGACCTGTAGGGGGCGCGGGGCGCCCCCGCCTGGAAGCCTAGTGCACAGCATGCGGGAAGCGAGCCTCCTCGGGAGAAGAGGAGGCAGCCCAGCTGCGTGCGTCTGCACTCACTCCTTGGGCGGAGCCCAGTGAGCCTCCAGTACGGCAGAGCTCCAGCTCTGCTCAGAGGCCCGATCTGGCAGAGTGGCTGGCGTGAGGCTGCTCTGCCCTGGGCGAGCCTTGCCCAGACTTGCCTCGCTGCTAGGCTTCCTGCCCGGGAAGGAGCAGGCTGCGCCAGACAGGCAGACGCTCCTGGCGCCTTCCTGGCCTCAGCTCCACTCCTGCCTTGCCTTTGCACCTAGTCCCCAGGCGTCCTTGCGGAGGGCTTAGGGGCCGGTGGGGTGCACGCTGCCAAGCCCTCCAGCCGTGAGAGCTCTGTCATAGGGAAGGGAATGGCAAGTGCAGGGCTCCTCCAGCGGTCGCTTGGCCGCCCAGACTCAGCACAGCACGGAGAGCACCAGGCTTCCCCAGGGCCCCCGGCTGTGGTCTGCAGCCCCACACACCCGGAGGCTGACTCCGTGAGCGCCCAGAAGGTGCCTGACAGACGTCATTTCCCTAGTGCTCTCCCCACCAGCAGAGACGTGGGCAGGTGGTTGGGGCCTGCCCCTGCGTGTCTGGGCTGCCGCCCACAGCCTCCGCTCAGGGGAAGCAGCCCCTGTGCCAAGACCTGCAGGAGGCGCGGGGCGTCCCTGCCTGGAAGCCAAGTGCACGGTCCGCTTGGAAGCGAGCCTCCTTGGGAAGAGTCGAGGGAGCCAAGCCGCGTGCAGCTGCAAGCCCTGCTTGGGCCGAGCCGAGTGTGCCTCCAGGACGGCAGAGCTCCAGCTCTGCTCAGAGGCCGGATCCAGTCAAGTGCCTTGCGCGAGGCTGCTCTGCCCTGGGCGAGACTTGCCCAGGCTTGCCTCGCTGCTAGGCTTGCTGCCCGGGAAGGAGCAGGCTGTGCGATGCTGGGAGAGGCCCCTGGCGCCTTCCTGGCCTCAGCTCCACTCCTGCCTTGCCTTTGCATCTAGGCCCCGGGCGTCCTTGGGGAAGGCTTAGGAGCCGGTGGCTTGCACACTGCCAAGCCCTCCAGCAGTGAGGCCTCTCGTAGAGGGGAGGGGAGGGCAAGTGCAGGGCTCCACCAGCGGTTGCTTGGCCGCCCAGACTCAGCGCCGCACGGAGAGCACAAGGCTCCCAGGTCCCCTGGCTGTGGTCTGCAGCCCCACACTCCCGGAGGCTGACTCCGTGGGCGCCCAGAAGGTGCCTGACAGACGTCATGTCCCTAGCGCTCTGCTCCCCAGCAGAGACGTGTGCAGGTGGTGGGGCCTGCCCCTGCGTGTCTGGGCTCCCGCCGGCAGCCCCAGCTCCAGGGAAGCAGCCCCTGAGCCAAGACCTGTAGGGGGCGCGGGGCGCCCCCGCCTGGAAGCCTAGTGCACAGCATGCGGGAAGCGAGCCTCCTCGGGAGAAGAGGAGGCAGCCCAGCTGCGTGCGTCTGCACTCACTCCTTGGGCGGAGCCCAGTGAGCCTCCAGTACGGCAGAGCTCCAGCTCTGCTCAGAGGCCCGATCTGGCAGAGTGGCTGGCGTGAGGCTGCTCTGCCCTGGGCGAGCCTTGCCCAGACTTGCCTCGCTGCTAGGCTTCCTGCCCGGGAAGGAGCAGGCTGCGCCAGACAGGCAGACGCTCCTGGCGCCTTCCTGGCCTCAGCTCCACTCCTGCCTTGCCTTTGCACCTAGTCCCCAGGCGTCCTTGCGGAGGGCTTAGGGGCCGGTGGGGTGCACGCTGCCAAGCCCTCCAGCCGTGAGAGCTCTGTCATAGGGAAGGGAATGGCAAGTGCAGGGCTCCTCCAGCGGTCGCTTGGCCGCCCAGACTCAGCACAGCACGGAGAGCACCAGGCTTCCCCAGGGCCCCCGGCTGTGGTCTGCAGCCCCACACACCCGGAGGCTGACTCCGTGAGCGCCCAGAAGGTGCCTGACAGACGTCATTTCCCTAGTGCTCTCCCCACCAGCAGAGACGTGGGCAGGTGGTTGGGGCCTGCCCCTGCGTGTCTGGGCTGCCGCCCACAGCCTCCGCTCAGGGGAAGCAGCCCCTGTGCCAAGACCTGCAGGAGGCGCGGGGCGTCCCTGCCTGGAAGCCAAGTGCACGGTCCGCTTGGAAGCAAGCCTCCTTGGGAAGAGTCGAGGGAGCCAAGCCGCGTGCAGCTGCAAGCCCTGCTTGGGCCGAGCCGAGTGTGCCTCCAGGACGGCAGAGCTCCAGCTCTGCTCAGAGGCCGGATCCAGTCAAGTGCCTTGCGCGAGGCTGCTCTGCTCTGGGCGAGACTTGCCCAGGCTTGCCTCGCTGCTAGGCTTGCTGCCCGGGAAGGAGCAGGCTGTGCGATGCTGGGAGAGGCCCCTGGCGCCTTCCAGGCCTCAGCTCCACTCCTGCCTTGCCTTTGCATCTAGGCCCCGGGCGTCCTTGGGGAAGGCTTAGGAGCCGGTGGCTTGCACACTGCCAAGCCCTCCAGCAGTGAGGCCTCTCGTAGAGGGGAGGGGAGGGCAAGTGCAGGGCTCCACCAGCGGTTGCTTGGCCGCCCAGACTCAGCGCCGCACGGAGAGCACAAGGCTCCCAGGTCCCCTGGCTGTGGTCTGCAGCCCCACACTCCCGGAGGCTGACTCCGTGGGCGCCCAGAAGGTGCCTGACAGACGTCATGTCCCTAGCGCTCTGCTCCCCAGCAGAGACGTGTGCAGGTGGTGGGGCCTGCCCCTGCGTGTCTGGGCTCCCGCCGGCAGCCCCAGCTCCAGGGAAGCAGCCCCTGAGCCAAGACCTGTAGGGGGCGCGGGGCGCCCCCGCCTGGAAGCCTAGTGCACAGCATGCGGGAAGCGAGCCTCCTCGGGAGAAGAGGAGGCAGCCCAGCTGCGTGCGTCTGCACTCACTCCTTGGGCGGAGCCCAGTGAGCCTCCAGTACGGCAGAGCTCCAGCTCTGCTCAGAGGCCCGATCTGGCAGAGTGGCTGGCGTGAGGCTGCTCTGCCCTGGGCGAGCCTTGCCCAGACTTGCCTCGCTGCTAGGCTTCCTGCCCGGGAAGGAGCAGGCTGCGCCAGACAGGCAGACGCTCCTGGCGCCTTCCTGGCCTCAGCTCCACTCCTGCCTTGCCTTTGCACCTAGTCCCCAGGCGTCCTTGCGGAGGGCTTAGGGGCCGGTGGGGTGCACGCTGCCAAGCCCTCCAGCCGTGAGAGCTCTGTCATAGGGAAGGGAATGGCAAGTGCAGGGCTCCTCCAGCGGTCGCTTGGCCGCCCAGACTCAGCACAGCACGGAGAGCACCAGGCTTCCCCAGGGCCCCCGGCTGTGGTCTGCAGCCCCACACACCCGGAGGCTGACTCCGTGAGCGCCCAGAAGGTGCCTGACAGACGTCATTTCCCTAGTGCTCTCCCCACCAGCAGAGACGTGGGCAGGTGGTTGGGGCCTGCCCCTGCGTGTCTGGGCTGCCGCCCACAGCCTCCGCTCAGGGGAAGCAGCCCCTGTGCCAAGACCTGCAGGAGGCGCGGGGCGTCCCTGCCTGGAAGCCAAGTGCACGGTCCGCTTGGAAGCGAGCCTCCTTGGGAAGAGTCGAGGGAGCCAAGCCGCGTGCAGCTGCAATCCCTGCTTGGGCCGAGCCGAGTGTGCCTCCAGGACGGCAGAGCTCCAGCTCTGCTCAGAGGCCGGATCCAGTCAAGTGCCTTGCGCGAGGCTGCTCTGCCCTGGGCGAGACTTGCCCAGGCTTGCCTCGCTGCTAGGCTTGCTGCCCGGGAAGGAGCAGGCTGTGCGATGCTGGGAGAGGCCCCTGGCGCCTTCCTGGCCTCAGCTCCACTCCTGCCTTGCCTTTGCATCTAGGCCCCGGGCGTCCTTGGGGAAGGCTTAGGAGCCGGTGGCTTGCACACTGCCAAGCCCTCCAGCAGTGAGGCCTCTCGTAGAGGGGAGGGGAGGGCAAGTGCAGGGCTCCACCAGCGGTTGCTTGGCCGCCCAGACTCAGCGCCGCACGGAGAGCACAAGGCTCCCAGGTCCCCTGGCTGTGGTCTGCAGCCCCACACTCCCGGAGGCTGACTCCGTGGGCGCCCAGAAGGTGCCTGACAGACGTCATGTCCCTAGCGCTCTGCTCCCCAGCAGAGACGTGTGCAGGTGGTGGGGCCTGCCCCTGCGTGTCTGGGCTCCCGCCGGCAGCCCCAGCTCCAGGGAAGCAGCCCCTGAGCCAAGACCTGTAGGGGGCGCGGGGCGCCCCCGCCTGGAAGCCTAGTGCACAGCATGCGGGAAGCGAGCCTCCTCGGGAGAAGAGGAGGCAGCCCAGCTGCGTGCGTCTGCACTCACTCCTTGGGCGGAGCCCAGTGAGCCTCCAGTACGGCAGAGCTCCAGCTCTGCTCAGAGGCCCGATCTGGCAGAGTGGCTGGCGTGAGGCTGCTCTGCCCTGGGCGAGCCTTGCCCAGACTTGCCTCGCTGCTAGGCTTCCTGCCCGGGAAGGAGCAGGCTGCGCCAGACAGGCAGACGCTCCTGGCGCCTTCCTGGCCTCAGCTCCACTCCTGCCTTGCCTTTGCACCTAGTCCCCAGGCGTCCTTGCGGAGGGCTTAGGGGCCGGTGGGGTGCACGCTGCCAAGCCCTCCAGCCGTGAGAGCTCTGTCATAGGGAAGGGAATGGCAAGTGCAGGGCTCCTCCAGCGGTCGCTTGGCCGCCCAGACTCAGCACAGCACGGAGAGCACCAGGCTTCCCCAGGGCCCCCGGCTGTGGTCTGCAGCCCCACACACCCGGAGGCTGACTCCGTGAGCGCCCAGAAGGTGCCTGACAGACGTCATTTCCCTAGTGCTCTCCCCACCAGCAGAGACGTGGGCAGGTGGTTGGGGCCTGCCCCTGCGTGTCTGGGCTGCCGCCCACAGCCTCCGCTCAGGGGAAGCAGCCCCTGTGCCAAGACCTGCAGGAGGCGCGGGGCGTCCCTGCCTGGAAGCCAAGTGCACGGTCCGCTTGGAAGCGAGCCTCCTTGGGAAGAGTCGAGGGAGCCAAGCCGCGTGCAGCTGCAATCCCTGCTTGGGCCGAGCCGAGTGTGCCTCCAGGACGGCAGAGCTCCAGCTCTGCTCAGAGGCCGGATCCAGTCAAGTGCCTTGCGCGAGGCTGCTCTGCCCTGGGCGAGACTTGCCCAGGCTTGCCTCGCTGCTAGGCTTGCTGCCCGGGAAGGAGCAGGCTGTGCGATGCTGGGAGAGGCCCCTGGCGCCTTCCTGGCCTCAGCTCCACTCCTGCCTTGCCTTTGCATCTAGGCCCCGGGCGTCCTTGGGGAAGGCTTAGGAGCCGGTGGCTTGCACACTGCCAAGCCCTCCAGCAGTGAGGCCTCTCGTAGAGGGGAGGGGAGGGCAAGTGCAGGGCTCCACCAGCGGTTGCTTGGCCGCCCAGACTCAGCGCCGCACGGAGAGCACAAGGCTCCCAGGTCCCCTGGCTGTGGTCTGCAGCCCCACACTCCCGGAGGCTGACTCCGTGGGCGCCCAGAAGGTGCCTGACAGACGTCATGTCCCTAGCGCTCTGCTCCCCAGCAGAGACGTGTGCAGGTGGTGGGGCCTGCCCCTGCGTGTCTGGGCTCCCGCCGGCAGCCCCAGCTCCAGGGAAGCAGCCCCTGAGCCAAGACCTGTAGGGGGCGCGGGGCGCCCCCGCCTGGAAGCCTAGTGCACAGCATGCGGGAAGCGAGCCTCCTCGGGAGAAGAGGAGGCAGCCCAGCTGCGTGCGTCTGCACTCACTCCTTGGGCGGAGCCCAGTGAGCCTCCAGTACGGCAGAGCTCCAGCTCTGCTCAGAGGCCCGATCTGGCAGAGTGGCTGGCGTGAGGCTGCTCTGCCCTGGGCGAGCCTTGCCCAGACTTGCCTCGCTGCTAGGCTTCCTGCCCGGGAAGGAGCAGGCTGCGCCAGACAGGCAGACGCTCCTGGCGCCTTCCTGGCCTCAGCTCCACTCCTGCCTTGCCTTTGCACCTAGTCCCCAGGCGTCCTTGCGGAGGGCTTAGGGGCCGGTGGGGTGCACGCTGCCAAGCCCTCCAGCCGTGAGAGCTCTGTCATAGGGAAGGGAATGGCAAGTGCAGGGCTCCTCCAGCGGTCGCTTGGCCGCCCAGACTCAGCACAGCACGGAGAGCACCAGGCTTCCCCAGGGCCCCCGGCTGTGGTCTGCAGCCCCACACACCCGGAGGCTGACTCCGTGAGCGCCCAGAAGGTGCCTGACAGACGTCATTTCCCTAGTGCTCTCCCCACCAGCAGAGACGTGGGCAGGTGGTTGGGGCCTGCCCCTGCGTGTCTGGGCTGCCGCCCACAGCCTCCGCTCAGGGGAAGCAGCCCCTGTGCCAAGACCTGCAGGAGGCGCGGGGCGTCCCTGCCTGGAAGCCAAGTGCACGGTCCGCTTGGAAGCGAGCCTCCTTGGGAAGAGTCGAGGGAGCCAAGCCGCGTGCAGCTGCAATCCCTGCTTGGGCCGAGCCGAGTGTGCCTCCAGGACGGCAGAGCTCCAGCTCTGCTCAGAGGCCGGATCCAGTCAAGTGCCTTGCGCGAGGCTGCTCTGCCCTGGGCGAGACTTGCCCAGGCTTGCCTCGCTGCTAGGCTTGCTGCCCGGGAAGGAGCAGGCTGTGCGATGCTGGGAGAGGCCCCTGGCGCCTTCCTGGCCTCAGCTCCACTCCTGCCTTGCCTTTGCATCTAGGCCCCGGGCGTCCTTGGGGAAGGCTTAGGAGCCGGTGGCTTGCACACTGCCAAGCCCTCCAGCAGTGAGGCCTCTCGTAGAGGGGAGGGGAGGGCAAGTGCAGGGCTCCACCAGCGGTTGCTTGGCCGCCCAGACTCAGCGCCGCACGGAGAGCACAAGGCTCCCAGGTCCCCTGGCTGTGGTCTGCAGCCCCACACTCCCGGAGGCTGACTCCGTGGGCGCCCAGAAGGTGCCTGACAGACGTCATGTCCCTAGCGCTCTGCTCCCCAGCAGAGACGTGTGCAGGTGGTGGGGCCTGCCCCTGCGTGTCTGGGCTCCCGCCGGCAGCCCCAGCTCCAGGGAAGCAGCCCCTGAGCCAAGACCTGTAGGGGGCGCGGGGCGCCCCCGCCTGGAAGCCTAGTGCACAGCATGCGGGAAGCGAGCCTCCTCGGGAGAAGAGGAGGCAGCCCAGCTGCGTGCGTCTGCACTCACTCCTTGGGCGGAGCCCAGTGAGCCTCCAGTACGGCAGAGCTCCAGCTCTGCTCAGAGGCCCGATCTGGCAGAGTGGCTGGCGTGAGGCTGCTCTGCCCTGGGCGAGCCTTGCCCAGACTTGCCTCGCTGCTAGGCTTCCTGCCCGGGAAGGAGCAGGCTGCGCCAGACAGGCAGACGCTCCTGGCGCCTTCCTGGCCTCAGCTCCACTCCTGCCTTGCCTTTGCACCTAGTCCCCAGGCGTCCTTGCGGAGGGCTTAGGGGCCGGTGGGGTGCACGCTGCCAAGCCCTCCAGCCGTGAGAGCTCTGTCATAGGGAAGGGAATGGCAAGTGCAGGGCTCCTCCAGCGGTCGCTTGGCCGCCCAGACTCAGCACAGCACGGAGAGCACCAGGCTTCCCCAGGGCCCCCGGCTGTGGTCTGCAGCCCCACACACCCGGAGGCTGACTCCGTGAGCGCCCAGAAGGTGCCTGACAGACGTCATTTCCCTAGTGCTCTCCCCACCAGCAGAGACGTGGGCAGGTGGTTGGGGCCTGCCCCTGCGTGTCTGGGCTGCCGCCCACAGCCTCCGCTCAGGGGAAGCAGCCCCTGTGCCAAGACCTGCAGGAGGCGCGGGGCGTCCCTGCCTGGAAGCCAAGTGCACGGTCCGCTTGGAAGCGAGCCTCCTTGGGAAGAGTCGAGGGAGCCAAGCCGCGTGCAGCTGCAAGCCCTGCTTGGGCCGAGCCGAGTGTGCCTCCAGGACGGCAGAGCTCCAGCTCTGCTCAGAGGCCGGATCCAGTCAAGTGCCTTGCGCGAGGCTGCTCTGCCCTGGGCGAGACTTGCCCAGGCTTGCCTCGCTGCTAGGCTTGCTGCCCGGGAAGGAGCAGGCTGTGCGATGCTGGGAGAGGCCCCTGGCGCCTTCCTGGCCTCAGCTCCACTCCTGCCTTGCCTTTGCATCTAGGCCCCGGGCGTCCTTGGGGAAGGCTTAGGAGCCGGTGGCTTGCACACTGCCAAGCCCTCCAGCAGTGAGGCCTCTCGTAGAGGGGAGGGGAGGGCAAGTGCAGGGCTCCACCAGCGGTTGCTTGGCCGCCCAGACTCAGCGCCGCACGGAGAGCACAAGGCTCCCAGGTCCCCTGGCTGTGGTCTGCAGCCCCACACTCCCGGAGGCTGACTCCGTGGGCGCCCAGAAGGTGCCTGACAGACGTCATGTCCCTAGCGCTCTGCTCCCCAGCAGAGACGTGTGCAGGTGGTGGGGCCTGCCCCTGCGTGTCTGGGCTCCCGCCGGCAGCCCCAGCTCCAGGGAAGCAGCCCCTGAGCCAAGACCTGTAGGGGGCGCGGGGCGCCCCCGCCTGGAAGCCTAGTGCACAGCATGCGGGAAGCGAGCCTCCTCGGGAGAAGAGGAGGCAGCCCAGCTGCGTGCGTCTGCACTCACTCCTTGGGCGGAGCCCAGTGAGCCTCCAGTACGGCAGAGCTCCAGCTCTGCTCAGAGGCCCGATCTGGCAGAGTGGCTGGCGTGAGGCTGCTCTGCCCTGGGCGAGCCTTGCCCAGACTTGCCTCGCTGCTAGGCTTCCTGCCCGGGAAGGAGCAGGCTGCGCCAGACAGGCAGACGCTCCTGGCGCCTTCCTGGCCTCAGCTCCACTCCTGCCTTGCCTTTGCACCTAGTCCCCAGGCGTCCTTGCGGAGGGCTTAGGGGCCGGTGGGGTGCACGCTGCCAAGCCCTCCAGCCGTGAGAGCTCTGTCATAGGGAAGGGAATGGCAAGTGCAGGGCTCCTCCAGCGGTCGCTTGGCCGCCCAGACTCAGCACAGCACGGAGAGCACCAGGCTTCCCCAGGGCCCCCGGCTGTGGTCTGCAGCCCCACACACCCGGAGGCTGACTCCGTGAGCGCCCAGAAGGTGCCTGACAGACGTCATTTCCCTAGTGCTCTCCCCACCAGCAGAGACGTGGGCAGGTGGTTGGGGCCTGCCCCTGCGTGTCTGGGCTGCCGCCCACAGCCTCCGCTCAGGGGAAGCAGCCCCTGTGCCAAGACCTGCAGGAGGCGCGGGGCGTCCCTGCCTGGAAGCCAAGTGCACGGTCCGCTTGGAAGCGAGCCTCCTTGGGAAGGGTCGAGGGAGCCAAGCCGCGTGCAGCTGCAAGCCCTGCTTGGGCCGAGCCGAGTGTGCCTCCAGGACGGCAGAGCTCCAGCTCTGCTCAGAGGCCGGATCCAGTCAAGTGCCTTGCGCGAGGCTGCTCTGCCCTGGGCGAGACTTGCCCAGGCTTGCCTCGCTGCTAGGCTTGCTGCCCGGGAAGGAGCAGGCTGTGCGATGCTGGGAGAGGCCCCTGGCGCCTTCCTGGCCTCAGCTCCACTCCTGCCTTGCCTTTGCATCTAGGCCCCGGGCGTCCTTGGGGAAGGCTTAGGAGCCGGTGGCTTGCACACTGCCAAGCCCTCCAGCAGTGAGGCCTCTCGTAGAGGGGAGGGGAGGGCAAGTGCAGGGCTCCACCAGCGGTTGCTTGGCCGCCCAGACTCAGCGCCGCACGGAGAGCACAAGGCTCCCAGGTCCCCTGGCTGTGGTCTGCAGCCCCACACTCCCGGAGGCTGACTCCGTGGGCGCCCAGAAGGTGCCTGACAGACGTCATGTCCCTAGCGCTCTGCTCCCCAGCAGAGACGTGTGCAGGTGGTGGGGCCTGCCCCTGCGTGTCTGGGCTCCCGCCGGCAGCCCCAGCTCCAGGGAAGCAGCCCCTGAGCCAAGACCTGTAGGGGGCGCGGGGCGCCCCCGCCTGGAAGCCTAGTGCACAGCATGCGGGAAGCGAGCCTCCTCGGGAGAAGAGGAGGCAGCCCAGCTGCGTGCGTCTGCACTCACTCCTTGGGCGGAGCCCAGTGAGCCTCCAGTACGGCAGAGCTCCAGCTCTGCTCAGAGGCCCGATCTGGCAGAGTGGCTGGCGTGAGGCTGCTCTGCCCTGGGCGAGCCTTGCCCAGACTTGCCTCGCTGCTAGGCTTCCTGCCCGGGAAGGAGCAGGCTGCGCCAGACAGGCAGACGCTCCTGGCGCCTTCTTGGCCTCAGCTCCACTCCTGCCTTGCCTTTGCACCTAGTCCCCAGGCGTCCTTGCGGAGGGCTTAGGGGCCGGTGGGGTGCACGCTGCCAAGCCCTCCAGCCGTGAGAGCTCTGTCATAGGGAAGGGAATGGCAAGTGCAGGGCTCCTCCAGCGGTCGCTTGGCCGCCCAGACTCAGCACAGCACGGAGAGCACCAGGCTTCCCCAGGGCCCCCGGCTGTGGTCTGCAGCCCCACACACCCGGAGGCTGACTCCGTGAGCGCCCAGAAGGTGCCTGACAGACGTCATTTCCCTAGTGCTCTCCCCACCAGCAGAGACGTGGGCAGGTGGTTGGGGCCTGCCCCTGCGTGTCTGGGCTGCCGCCCACAGCCTCCGCTCAGGGGAAGCAGCCCCTGTGCCAAGACCTGCAGGAGGCGCGGGGCGTCCCTGCCTGGAAGCCAAGTGCACGGTCCGCTTGGAAGCGAGCCTCCTTGGGAAGAGTCGAGGGAGCCAAGCCGCGTGCAGCTGCAAGCCCTGCTTGGGCCGAGCCGAGTGTGCCTCCAGGACGGCAGAGCTCCAGCTCTGCTCAGAGGCCGGATCCAGTCAAGTGCCTTGCGCGAGGCTGCTCTGCCCTGGGCGAGACTTGCCCAGGCTTGCCTCGCTGCTAGGCTTGCTGCCCGGGAAGGAGCAGGCTGTGCGATGCTGGGAGAGGCCCCTGGCGCCTTCCTGGCCTCAGCTCCACTCCTGCCTTGCCTTTGCATCTAGGCCCCGGGCGTCCTTGGGGAAGGCTTAGGAGCCGGTGGCTTGCACACTGCCAAGCCCTCCAGCAGTGAGGCCTCTCGTAGAGGGGAGGGGAGGGCAAGTGCAGGGCTCCACCAGCGGTTGCTTGGCCGCCCAGACTCAGCGCCGCACGGAGAGCACAAGGCTCCCAGGTCCCCTGGCTGTGGTCTGCAGCCCCACACTCCCGGAGGCTGACTCCGTGGGCGCCCAGAAGGTGCCTGACAGACGTCATGTCCCTAGCGCTCTGCTCCCCAGCAGAGACGTGTGCAGGTGGTGGGGCCTGCCCCTGCGTGTCTGGGCTCCCGCCGGCAGCCCCAGCTCCAGGGAAGCAGCCCCTGAGCCAAGACCTGTAGGGGGCGCGGGGCGCCCCCGCCTGGAAGCCTAGCGCACAGCATGCGGGAAGCGAGCCTCCTCGGGAGAAGAGGAGGCAGCCCAGCTGCGTGCGTCTGCACTCACTCCTTGGGCGGAGCCCAGTGAGCCTCCAGTACGGCAGAGCTCCAGCTCTGCTCAGAGGCCCGATCTGGCAGAGTGGCTGGCGTGAGGCTGCTCTGCCCTGGGCGAGCCTTGCCCAGACTTGCCTCGCTGCTAGGCTTCCTGCCCGGGAAGGAGCAGGCGGCGCCAGACAGGCAGACGCTCCTGGCGCCTTCCTGGCCTCAGCTCCACTCCTGCCTTGCCTTTGCACCTAGTCCCCAGGCGTCCTTGCGGAGGGCTTAGGGGCCGGTGGGGTGCACGCTGCCAAGCCCTCCAGCCGTGAGAGCTCTGTCATAGGGAAGGGAGTGGCAAGTGCAGGGCTCCTCCAGCGGTCGCTTGGCCGCCCAGACTCAGCACAGCACGGAGAGCACCAGGCTTCCCAGGGCCCCTGGCTGTGGTCTGCAGCCCCACACACCCGGAGGCTGACTCCGTGAGCGCCCAGAAGGTGCCTGACAGACGTCATTTCCCTAGTGCTCTCCCCACCAGCAGAGACGTGTGCAGGTGGTTGGGGCCTGCCCCTGCGTGTCTGGGCTGCCGCCCACAGCCTCCGCTCAGGGGAAGCAGCCCCTGTGCCAAGACCTGCAGGAGGCGCGGGGCGTCCCTGCCTGGAAGCCAAGTGCACGGTCCGCTTGGAAGCGAGCCTCCTTGGGAAGAGTCGAGGGAGCCAAGCCGCGTGCAGCTGCAAGCCCTGCTTGGGCCGAGCCGAGTGTGCCTCCAGGACGGCAGAGCTCCAGCTCTGCTCAGAGGCCGGATCTAGTCAAGTGCCTTGCGCGAGGCTGCTCTGCCCTGGGCGAGACTTGCCCAGGCTTGCCTCGCTGCTAGGCTTGCTGCCCGGGAAGGAGCAGGCTGTGCGATGCTGAGAGAGGCCACTGGCGCCTTCCTGGCCTCAGCTCCACTCCTGCCTTGCCTTTGCATCTAGGCCCCGGGCGTCCTTGGGGAAGGCTTAGGAGCCGGTGGCTTGCACACTGCCGAGCCCTCCAGCAGTGAGGCCTCTCGTAGAGGGGAGGGGAGGGCAAGTGCAGGGCTCCACCAGCGGTTGCTTGGCCGCCCAGACTCAGCGCCGCACGGAGAGCACAAGGCTCCCAGGTCCCCTGGCTGTGGTCTGCAGCCCCACACTCCCGGAGGCTGACTCCGTGGGCGCCCAGAAGGTGCCTGACAGACGTCATGTCCCTAGCGCTCTGCTCCCCGGCAGAGACGTGTGCAGGTGGTGGGGCCTGCCCCTGCGTGTCTGGGCTCCCGCCGGCAGCCCCAGCTCCAGGGAAGCAGCCCCTGAGCCAAGACCTGTAGGGGGCGCGGGGCGCCCCCGCCTGGAAGCCTAGCGCACAGCATGCGGGAAGCGAGCCTCCTCGGGAGAAGAGGAGGCAGCCCAGCTGCGTGCGTCTGCACTCACTCCTTGGGCGGAGCCCAGTGAGCCTCCAGTACGGCAGAGCTCCAGCTCTGCTCAGAGGCCCGATCTGGCAGAGTGGCTGGCGTGAGGCTGCTCTGCCCTGGGCGAGCCTTGCCCAGACTTGCCTCGCTGCTAGGCTTCCTGCCCGGGAAGGAGCAGGCTGCGCCAGACAGGCAGACGCTCCTGGCGCCTTCCTGGCCTCAGCTCCACTCCTGCCTTGCCTTTGCACCTAGTCCCCAGGCGTCCTTGCGGAGGGCTTAGGGGCCGGTGGGGTGCACGCTGCCAAGCCCTCCAGCCGTGAGAGCTCTGTCATAGGGAAGGGAATGGCAAGTGCAGGGCTCCTCCAGCGGTCGCTTGGCCGCCCAGACTCAGCACAGCACGGAGAGCACCAGGCTTCCCAGGGCCCCTGGCTGTGGTCTGCAGCCCCACACACCCGGAGGCTGACTCCGTGAGCGCCCAGAAGGTGCCTGACAGACGTCATTTCCCTAGTGCTCTCCCCACCAGCAGAGACGTGTGCAGGTGGTTGGGGCCTGCCCCTGCGTGTCTGGGCTGCCGCCCACAGCCTCCGCTCAGGGGAAGCAGCCCCTGTGCCAAGCCCTGCAGGAGGCGCGGGGCGTCCCTGCCTGGAAGCCAAGTGCACGGTCCGCTTGGAAGCGAGCCTCCTTGGGAAGAGTCGAGGGAGCCAAGCCGCGTGCAGCTGCAAGCCCTGCTTGGGCCGAGCCGAGTGTGCCTCCAGGACGGCAGAGCTCCAGCTCTGCTCAGAGGCCGGATCTAGTCAAGTGCCTTGCGCGAGGCTGCTCTGCCCTGGGCGAGACTTGCCCAGGCTTGCCTCGCTGCTAGGCTTGCTGCCCGGGAAGGAGCAGGCTGTGCGATGCTGGGAGAGGCCACTGGCGCCTTCCTGGCCTCAGCTCCACTCCTGCCTTGCCTTTGCATCTAGGCCCCGGGCGTCCTTGGGGAAGGCTTAGGAGCCGGTGGCTTGCACACTGCCGAGACCTCCAGCAGTGAGGCCTCTCGTAGAGGGGAGGGGAGGGCAAGTGCAGGGCTCCACCAGCGGTTGCTTGGCCGCCCAGACTCAGCGCCGCACGGAGAGCACAAGGCTCCCAGGTCCCCTGGCTGTGGTCTGCAGCCCCACACTCCCGGAGGCTGACTCCGTGGGCGCCCAGAAGGTGCCTGACAGACGTCATGTCCCTAGCGCTCTGCTCCCCGGCAGAGACGTGTGCAGGTGGTGGGGCCTGCCCCTGCGTGTCTGGGCTCCCGCCGGCAGCCCCAGCTCCAGGGAAGCAGCCCCTGAGCCAAGACCTGTAGGGGGCGCGGGGCGCCCCCGCCTGGAAGCCTAGCGCACAGCATGCGGGAAGCGAGCCTCCTCGGGAGAAGAGGAGGCAGCCCAGCTGCGTGCGTCTGCACTCACTCCTTGGGCGGAGCCCAGTGAGCCTCCAGTACGGCAGAGCTCCAGCTCTGCTCAGAGGCCCGATCTGGCAGAGTGGCTGGCGTGAGGCTGCTCTGCCCTGGGCGAGCCTTGCCCAGACTTGCCTCGCTGCTAGGCTTCCTGCCCGGGAAGGAGGAGGCTGCGCCAGACAGGCAGACGCTCCTGGCGCCTTCCTGGCCTCAGCTCCACTCCTGCCTTGCCTTTGCACCTAGTCCCCAGGCGTCCTTGCGGAGGGCTTAGGGGCCGGTGGGGTGCACGCTGCCAAGCCCTCCAGCCGTGAGAGCTCTGTCATAGGGAAGGGAATGGCAAGTGCAGGGCTCCTCCAGCGGTCGCTTGGCCGCCCAGACTCAGCACAGCACGGAGAGCACCAGGCTTCCCAGGGCCCCTGGCTGTGGTCTGCAGCCCCACACACCCGGAGGCTGACTCCGTGAGCGCCCAGAAGGTGCCTGACAGACGTCATTTCCCTAGTGCTCTCCCCACCAGCAGAGACGTGTGCAGGTGGTTGGGGCCTGCCCCTGCGTGTCTGGGCCGCCGCCCACAGCCTCCGCTCAGGGGAAGCAGCCCCTGTGCCAAGACCTGCAGGAGGCGCGGGGCGTCCCTGCCTGGAAGCCAAGTGCACGGTCCGCTTGGAAGCGAGCCTCCTTGGGAAGAGTCGAGGGAGCCAAGCCGCGTGCAGCTGCAAGCCCTGCTTGGGCCGAGCCGAGTGTGCCTCCAGGACGGCAGAGCTCCAGCTCTGCTCAGAGGCCGGATCTAGTCAAGTGCCTTGCGCGAGGCTGCTCTGCCCTGGGCGAGACTTGCCCAGGCTTGCCTCGCTGCTAGGCTTGCTGCCCGGGAAGGAGCAGGCTGTGCGATGCTGGGAGAGGCCACTGGCGCCTTCCTGGCCTCAGCTCCACTCCTGCCTTGCCTTTGCATCTAGGCCCCGGGCGTCCTTGGGGAAGGCTTAGGAGCCGGTGGCTTGCACACTGCCGAGCCCTCCAGCAGTGAGGCCTCTCGTAGAGGGGAGGGGAGGGCAAGTGCAGGGCTCCACCAGCGGTTGCTTGGCCGCCCAGACTCAGCGCCGCACGGAGAGCACAAGGCTCCCAGGTCCCCTGGCTGTGGTCTGCAGCCCCACACTCCCGGAGGCTGACTCCGTGGGCGCCCAGAAGGTGCCTGACAGACGTCATGTCCCTAGCGCTCTGCTCCCCGGCAGAGACGTGTGCAGGTGGTGGGGCCTGCCCCTGCGTGTCTGGGCTCCCGCCGGCAGCCCCAGCTCCAGGGAAGCAGCCCCTGAGCCAAGACCTGTAGGGGGCGCGGGGCGCCCCCGCCTGGAAGCCTAGCGCACAGCATGCGGGAAGCGAGCCTCCTCGGGAGAAGAGGAGGCAGCCCAGCTGCGTGCGTCTGCACTCACTCCTTGGGCGGAGCCCAGTGAGCCTCCAGTACGGCAGAGCTCCAGCTCTGCTCAGAGGCCCGATCTGGCAGAGTGGCTGGCGTGAGGCTGCTCTGCCCTGGGCGAGCCTTGCCCAGACTTGCCTCGCTGCTAGGCTTCCTGCCCGGGAAGGAGCAGGCTGCGCCAGACAGGCAGACGCTCCTGGCGCCTTCCTGGCCTCAGCTCCACTCCTGCCTTGCCTTTGCACCTAGTCCCCAGGCGTCCTTGCGGAGGGCTTAGGGGCCGGTGGGGTGCACGCTGCAAGCCCTCCAGCCGTGAGAGCTCTGTCATAGGGAAGGGAATGGCAAGTGCAGGGCTCCTCCAGCGGTCGCTTGGCCGCCCAGACTCAGCACAGCACGGAGAGCACCAGGCTTCCCAGGGCCCCTGGCTGTGGTCTGCAGCCCCACACACCCGGAGGCTGACTCCGTGAGCGCCCAGAAGGTGCCTGACAGACGTCATTTCCCTAGTGCTCTCCCCACCAGCAGAGACGTGTGCAGGTGGTTGGGGCCTGCCCCTGCGTGTCTGGGCCGCCGCCCACAGCCTCCGCTCAGGGGAAGCAGCCCCTGTGCCAAGACCTGCAGGAGGCGCGGGGCGTCCCTGCCTGGAAGCCAAGTGCACGGTCCGCTTGGAAGCGAGCCTCCTTGGGAAGAGTCGAGGGAGCCAAGCCGCGTGCAGCTGCAAGCCCTGCTTGGGCCGAGCCGAGTGTGCCTCCAGGACGGCAGAGCTCCAGCTCTGCTCAGAGGCCGGATCTAGTCAAGTGCCTTGCGCGAGGCTGCTCTGCCCTGGGCGAGACTTGCCCAGGCTTGCCTCGCTGCTAGGCTTGCTGCCCGGGAAGGAGCAGGCTGTGCGATGCTGGGAGAGGCCACTGGCGCCTTCCTGGCCTCAGCTCCACTCCTGCCTTGCCTTTGCATCTAGGCCCCGGGCGTCCTTGGGGAAGGCTTAGGAGCCGGTGGCTTGCACACTGCCGAGCCCTCCAGCAGTGAGGCCTCTCGTAGAGGGGAGGGGAGGGCAAGTGCAGGGCTCCACCAGCGGTTGCTTGGCCGCCCAGACTCAGCGCCGCACGGAGAGCACAAGGCTCCCAGGTCCCCTGGCTGTGCTCTGCAGCCCCACACTCCCGGAGGCTGACTCCGTGGGCGCCCAGAAGGTGCCTGACAGACGTCATGTCCCTAGCGCTCTGCTCCCCGGCAGAGACGTGTGCAGGTGGTGGGGCCTGCCCCTGCGTGTCTGGGCTCCCGCCGGCAGCCCCAGCTCCAGGGAAGCAGCCCCTGAGCCAAGACCTGTAGGGGGCGCGGGGCGCCCCCGCCTGGAAGCCTAGCGCACAGCATGCGGGAAGCGAGCCTCCTCGGGAGAAGAGGAGGCAGCCCAGCTGCGTGCGTCTGCACTCACTCCTTGGGCGGAGCCCAGTGAGCCTCCAGTACGGCAGAGCTCCAGCTCTGCTCAGAGGCCCGATCTGGCAGAGTGGCTGGCGTGAGGCTGCTCTGCCCTGGGCGAGCCTTGCCCAGACTTGCCTCGCTGCTAGGCTTCCTGCCCGGGAAGGAGCAGGCTGCGCCAGACAGGCAGACGCTCCTGGCGCCTTCCTGGCCTCAGCTCCACTCCTGCCTTGCCTTTGCACCTAGTCCCCAGGCGTCCTTGCGGAGGGCTTAGGGGCCGGTGGGGTGCACGCTGCCAAGCCCTCCAGCCGTGAGAGCTCTGTCATAGGGAAGGGAATGGCAAGTGCAGGGCTCCTCCAGCGGTCGCTTGGCCGCCCAGACTCAGCACAGCACGGAGAGCACCAGGCTTCCCAGGGCCCCTGGCTGTGGTCTGCAGCCCCACACACCCGGAGGCTGACTCCGTGAGCGCCCAGAAGGTGCCTGACAGACGTCATTTCCCTAGTGCTCTCCCCACCAGCAGAGACGTGTGCAGGTGGTTGGGGCCTGCCCCTGCGTGTCTGGGCCGCCGCCCACAGCCTCCGCTCAGGGGAAGCAGCCCCTGTGCCAAGACCTGCAGGAGGCACGGGGCGTCCCTGCCTGGAAGCCAAGTGCACGGTCCGCTTGGAAGCGAGCCTCCTTGGGAAGAGTCGAGGGAGCCAAGCCGCGTGCAGCTGCAAGCCCTGCTTGGGCCGAGCCGAGTGTGCCTCCAGGACGGCAGAGCTCCAGCTCTGCTCAGAGGCCGGATCTAGTCAAGTGCCTTGCGCGAGGCTGCTCTGCCCTGGGCGAGACTTGCCCAGGCTTGCCTCGCTGCTAGGCTTGCTGCCCGGGAAGGAGCAGGCTGTGCGATGCTGGGAGAGGCCACTGGCGCCTTCCTGGCCTCAGCTCCACTCCTGCCTTGCCTTTGCATCTAGGCCCCGGGCGTCCTAGGGGAAGGCTTAGGAGCCGGTGGCTTGCACACTGCCGAGCCCTCCAGCAGTGAGGCCTCTCGTAGAGGGGAGGGGAGGGCAAGTGCAGGGCTCCACCAGCGGTTGCTTGGCCGCCCAGACTCAGCGCCGCACGGAGAGCACAAGGCTCCCAGGTCCCCTGGCTGTGCTCTGCAGCCCCACACTCCCGGAGGCTGACTCCGTGGGCGCCGAGAAGGTGCCTGACAGACGTCATGTCCCTAGCGCTCTGCTCCCCAGCAGAGACGTGTGCAGGTGGTGGGGCCTGCCCCTGCGTGTCTGGGCTCCCGCCCGCAGCCCCAGCTCCAGGGAAGCAGCCCCTGAGCCAAGACCTGTAGGGGGCGCGGGGCGCCCCCGCCTGGAAGCCTAGCGCACAGCATGCGGGAAGCAAGCCTCCTCGGGAGAAGAGGAGGCAGCCCAGCTGCGTGCGTCTGCACTCACTCCTTGGGCGGAGCCCAGTGAGCCTCCAGTACGGCAGAGCTCCAGCTCTGCTCAGAGGCCCGATCTGGCAGAGTGGCTGGCGTGAGGCTGCTCTGCCCTGGGCGAGCCTTGCCCAGACTTGCCTCGCTGCTAGGCTTCCTGCCCGGGAAGGAGCAGGCTGCGCCAGACAGGCAGACGCTCCTGGCGCCTTCCTGGCCTCAGCTCCACTCCTGCCTTGCCTTTGCACCTAGTCCCCAGGCGTCCTTGCGGAGGGCTTAGGGGCCGGTGGGGTGCACGCTGCCAAGCCCTCCAGCCGTGAGAGCTCTGTCATAGGGAAGGGAATGGCAAGTGCAGGGCTCCTCCAGCGGTCGCTTGGCCGCCCAGACTCAGCACAGCACGGAGAGCACCAGGCTTCCCCAGGGCCCCCGGCTGTGGTCTGCAGCCCCACACACCCGGAGGCTGACTCCGTGAGCGCCCAGAAGGTGCCTGACAGACGTCATTTCCCTAGTGCTCTCCCCACCAGCAGAGACGTGTGCAGGTGGTTGGGGCCTGCCCCTGCGTGTCTGGGCCGCCGCCCACAGCCTCCGCTCAGGGGAAGCAGCCCCTGTGCCAAGACCTGCAGGAGGCGCGGGGCGTCCCTGCCTGGAAGCCAAGTGCACGGTCCGCTTGGAAGCGAGCCTCCTTGGGAAGAGTCGAGGGAGCCAAGCCGCGTGCAGCTGCAAGCCCTGCTTGGGCCGAGCCGAGTGTGCCTCCAGGACGGCAGAGCTCCAGCTCTGCTCAGAGGCCGGATCTAGTCAAGTGCCTTGCGCGAGGCTGCTCTGCCCTGGGCGAGACTTGCCCAGGCTTGCCTCGCTGCTAGGCTTGCTGCCCGGGAAGGAGCAGGCTGTGCGATGCTGGGAGAGGCCACTGGCGCCTTCCTGGCCTCAGCTCCACTCCTGCCTTGCCTTTGCATCTAGGCCCCGGGCGTCCTTGGGGAAGGCTTAGGAGCCGGTGGCTTGCACACTGCCGAGCCCTCCAGCAGTGAGGCCTCTCGTAGAGGGGAGGGGAGGGCAAGTGCAGGGCTCCACCAGCGGTTGCTTGGCCGCCCAGACTCAGCGCCGCACGGAGAGCACAAGGCTCCCAGGTCCCCTGGCTGTGCTCTGCAGCCCCACACTCCCGGAGGCTGACTCCGTGGGCGCCCAGAAGGTGCCTGACAGACGTCATGTCCCTAGCGCTCTGCTCCCCGGCAGAGACGTGTGCAGGTGGTGGGGCCTGCCCCTGCGTGTCTGGGCTCCCGCCGGCAGCCCCAGCTCCAGGGAAGCAGCCCCTGAGCCAAGACCTGTAGGGGGCGCGGGGCGCCCCCGCCTGGAAGCCTAGCGCACAGCATGCGGGAAGCGAGCCTCCTCGGGAGAAGAGGAGGCAGCCCAGCTGCGTGCGTCTGCACTCACTCCTTGGGCGGAGCCCAGTGAGCCTCCAGTACCGCAGAGCTCCAGCTCTGCTCAGAGGCCCGATCTGGCAGAGTGGCTGGCGTGAGGCTGCTCTGCCCTGGGCGAGCCTTGCCCAGACTTGCCTCGCTGCTAGGCTTCCTGCCCGGGAAGGAGCAGGCTGCGCCAGACAGGCAGACGCTCCTGGCGCCTTCCTGGCCTCAGCTCCACTCCTGCCTTGCCTTTGCACCTAGTCCCCAGGCGTCCTTGCGGAGGGCTTAGGGGCCGGTGGGGTGCACGCTGCCAAGCCCTCCAGCCGTGAGAGCTCTGTCATAGGGAAGGGAATGGCAAGTGCAGGGCTCCTCCAGCGGTCGCTTGGCCGCCCAGACTCAGCACAGCACGGAGAGCACCAGGCTTCCCAGGGCCCCTGGCTGTGGTCTGCAGCCCCACACACCCGGAGGCTGACTCGGTGAGCGCCCAGAAGGTGCCTGACAGACGTCATTTCCCTAGTGCTCTCCCCACCAGCAGAGACGTGTGCAGGTGGTTGGGGCCTGCCCCTGCGTGTCTGGGCTGCCGCCCACAGCCTCCGCTCAGGGGAAGCAGCCCCTGTGCCAAGACCTGCAGGAGGCACGGGGCGTCCCTGCCTGGAAGCCAAGTGCACGGTCCGCTTGTAAGCGAGCCTCCTTGGGAAGAGTCGAGGGAGCCAAGCCGCGTGCAGCTGCAAGCCCTGCTTGGGCCGAGCCGAGTGTGCCTCCAGGACGGCAGAGCTCCAGCTCTGCTCAGAGGCCGGATCTAGTCAAGTGCCTTGCGCGAGGGTGCTCTGCCCTGGGCGAGACTTGCCCAGGCTTGCCTCGCTGCTAGGCTTGCTGCCCGGGAAGGAGCAGGCTGTGCGATGCTGGGAGAGGCCACTGGCGCCTTCCTGGCCTCAGCTCCACTCCTGCCTTGCCTTTGCATCTAGGCCCCGGGCGTCCTTGGGGAAGGCTTAGGAGCCGGTGGCTTGCACACTGCCGAGCCCTCCAGCAGTGAGGCCTCTCGTAGAGGGGAGGGGAGGGCAAGTGCAGGGCTCCACCAGCGGTTGCTTGGCCGCCCAGACTCAGCGCCGCACGGAGAGCACAAGGCTCCCAGGTCCCCTGGCTGTGGTCTGCAGCCCCACACTCCCGGAGGCTGACTCCGTGGGCGCCCAGAAGGTGCCTGACAGACGTCATGTCCCTAGCGCTCTGCTCCCCGGCAGAGACGTGTGCAGGTGGTGGGGCCTGCCCCTGCGTGTCTGGGCTCCCGCCGGCAGCCCCAGCTCCAGGGAAGCAGCCCCTGAGCCAAGACCTGTAGGGGGCGCGGGGCGCCCCCGCCTGGAAGCCTAGCGCACAGCATGCGGGAAGCGAGCCTCCTCGGGAGAAGAGGAGGCAGCCCAGCTGCGTGCGTCTGCACTCACTCCTTGGGCGGAGCCCAGTGAGCCTCCAGTACGGCAGAGCTCCAGCTCTGCTCAGAGGCCCGATCTGGCAGAGTGGCTGGCGTGAGGCTGCTCTGCCCTGGGCGAGCCTTGCCCAGACTTGCCTCGCTGCTAGGCTTCCTGCCCGGGAAGGAGCAGGCTGCGCCAGACAGGCAGACGCTCCTGGCGCCTTCCTGGCCTCAGCTCCACTCCTGCCTTGCCTTTGCACCTAGTCCCCAGGCGTCCTTGCGGAGGGCTTAGGGGCCGGTGGGGTGCACGCTGCCAAGCCCTCCAGCCGTGAGAGCTCTGTCATAGGGAAGGGAATGGCAAGTGCAGGGCTCCTCCAGCGGTCGCTTGGCCGCCCAGACTCAGCACAGCACGGAGAGCACCAGGCTTCCCAGGGCCCCTGGCTGTGGTCTGCAGCCCCACACACCCGGAGGCTGACTCCGTGAGCGCCCAGAAGGTGCCTGACAGACGTCATTTCCCTAGTGCTCTCCCCACCAGCAGAGACGTGTGCAGGTGGTTGGGGCCTGCCCCTGCGTGTCTGGGCTGCCGCCCACAGCCTCCGCTCAGGGGAAGCAGCCCCTGTGCCAAGACCTGCAGGAGGCACGGGGCGTCCCTGCCTGGAAGCCAAGTGCACGGTCCGCTTGGAAGCGAGCCTCCTTGGGAAGAGTCGAGGGAGCCAAGCCGCGTGCAGCTGCAAGCCCTGCTTGGGCCGAGCCGAGTGTGCCTCCAGGACGGCAGAGCTCCAGCTCTGCTCAGAGGCCGGATCTAGTCAAGTGCCTTGCGCGAGGCTGCTCTGCCCTGGGCGAGACTTGCCCAGGCTTGCCTCGCTGCTAGGCTTGCTGCCCGGGAAGGAGCAGGCTGTGCGATGCTGGGAGAGGCCACTGGCGCCTTCCTGGCCTCAGCTCCACTCCTGCCTTGCCTTTGCATCTAGGCCCCGGGCGTCCTTGGGGAAGGCTTAGGAGCCGGTGGCTTGCACACTGCCGAGCCCTCCAGCAGTGAGGCCTCTCGTAGAGGGGAGGGGAGGGCAAGTGCAGGGCTCCACCAGCGGTTGCTTGGCCGCCCAGACTCAGCGCCGCACGGAGAGCACAAGGCTCCCAGGTCCCCTGGCTGTGGGTCTGCAGCCCCACACTCCCGGAGGCTGACTCCGTGGGCGCCCAGAAGGTGCCTGACAGACGTCATGTCCCTAGCGCTCTGCTCCCCGGCAGAGACGTGTGCAGGTGGTGGGGCCTGCCCCTGCGTGTCTGGGCTCCCGCCGGCAGCCCCAGCTCCAGGGAAGCAGCCCCTGAGCCAAGACCTGTAGGGGGCGCGGGGCGCCCCCCGCCTGGAAGCCTAGCGCACAGCATGCGGGAAGCGAGCCTCCTCGGGAGAAGAGGAGGCAGCCCAGCTGCGTGCGTCTGCACTCACTCCTTGGGCGGAGCCCAGTGAGCCTCCAGTACGGCAGAGCTCCAGCTCTGCTCAGAGGCCCGATCTGGCAGAGTTGCTGGCGTGAGGCTGCTCTGCCCTGGGCGAGCCTTGCCCAGACTTGCCTCGCTGCTAGGCTTCCTGCCCGGGAAGGAGCAGGCTGCGCCAGACAGGCAGACGCTCCTGGCGCCTTCCTGGCCTCAGCTCCACTCCTGCCTTGCCTTTGCACCTAGTCCCCAGGCGTCCTTGCGGAGGGCTTAGGGGCCGGTGGGGTGCACGCTGCCAAGCCCTCCAGCCGTGAGAGCTCTGTCATAGGGAAGGGAATGGCAAGTGCAGGGCTCCTCCAGCGGTCGCTTGGCCGCCCAGACTCAGCACAGCACGGAGAGCACCAGGCTTCCCAGGGCCCCTGGCTGTGGTCTGCAGCCCCACACACCCGGAGGCTGACTCCGTGAGCGCCCAGAAGGTGCCTGACAGACGTCATTTCCCTAGTGCTCTCCCCACCAGCAGAGACGTGTGCAGGTGGTTGGGGCCTGCCCCTGCGTGTCTGGGCCGCCGCCCACAGCCTCCGCTCAGGGGAAGCAGCCCCTGTGCCAAGACCTGCAGGAGGCGCGGGGCGTCCCTGCCTGGAAGCCAAGTGCACGGTCCGTTTGGAAGCGAGCCTCCTTGGGAAGAGTCGAGGGAGCCAAGCCGCGTGCAGCTGCAAGCCCTGCTTGGGCCGAGCCGAGTGTGCCTCCAGGACGGCAGAGCTCCAGCTCTGCTCAGAGGCCGGATCTAGTCAAGTGCCTTGCGCGAGGCTGCTCTGCCCTGGGCGAGACTTGCCCAGGCTTGCCTCGCTGCTAGGCTTGCTGCCCGGGAAGGAGCAGGCTGTGCGATGCTGGGAGAGGCCACTGGCGCCTTCCTGGCCTCAGCTCCACTCCTGCCTTGCCTTTGCATCTAGGCCCCGGGCGTCCTTGGGGAAGGCTTAGGAGCCGGTGGCTTGCACACTGCCGAGCCCTCCAGCAGTGAGGCCTCTCGTAGAGGGGAGGGGAGGGCAAGTGCAGGGCTCCACCAGCGGTTGCTTGGCCGCCCAGACTCAGCGCCGCACGGAGAGCACAAGGCTCCCAGGTCCCCTGGCTGTGCTCTGCAGCCCCACACTCCCGGAGGCTGACTCCGTGGGCGCCCAGAAGGTGCCTGACAGACGTCATGTCCCTAGCGCTCTGCTCCCCAGCAGAGACGTGTGCAGGTGGTGGGGCCTGCCCCTGCGTGTCTGGGCTCCCGCCCGCAGCCCCAGCTCCAGGGAAGCAGCCCCTGAGCCAAGACCTGTAGGGGGCGCGGGGCGCCCCCGCCTGGAAGCCTAGCGCACAGCATGCGGGAAGCGAGCCTCCTCGGGAGAAGAGGAGGCAGCCCAGCTGCGTGCGTCTGCACTCACTCCTTGGGCGGAGCCCAGTGAGCCTCCAGTACGGCAGAGCTCCAGCTCTGCTCAGAGGCCCGATCTGGCAGAGTGGCTGGCGTGAGGCTGCTCTGCCCTGGCGAGCCTTGCCCAGACTTGCCTCGCTGCTAGGCTTCCTGCCCGGGAAGGAGCAGGCTGCGCCAGACAGGCAGACGCTCCTGGCGCCTTCCTGGCCTCAGCTCCACTCCTGCCTTGCCTTTTGCACCTAGTCCCCAGGCGTCCTTGCGGAGGGCTTAGGGGCCGGTGGGGTGCACGCTGCCAAGCCCTCCAGCCGTGAGAGCTCTGTCATAGGGAAGGGAATGGCAAGTGCAGGGCTCCTCCAGCGCTCGCTTGGCCGCCCAGACTCAGCACAGCACGGAGAGCACCAGGCTTCCAGGGCCCCTGGCTGTGGTCTGCAGCCCCACACACCCGGAGGCTGACTCCGTGAGCGCCCAGAAGGTGCCTGACAGACGTCATTTCCCTAGTGCTCTCCCCACCAGCAGAGACGTGTGCAGGTGGTTGGGGCCTGCCCCTGCGTGTCTGGGCCGCCGCCCACAGCCTCCGCTCAGGGGAAGCAGCCCCTGTGCCAAGACCTGCAGGAGGCACGGGGCGTCCCTGCCTGGAAGCCAAGTGCACGGTCCGCTTGGAAGCGAGCCTCCTTGGAAGAGTCGAGGGAGCCAAGCCGCGTGCAGCTGCAAGCCCTGCTTGGGCCGAGCCGAGTGTGCCTCCAGGACGGCAGAGCTCCAGCTCTGCTCAGAGGCCGGATCTAGTCAAGTGCCTTGCGCGAGGCTGCTCTGCCCTGGGCGAGACTTGCCCAGGCTTGCCTCGCTGCTAGGCTTGCTGCCCGGGAAGGAGCAGGCTGTGCGATGCTGGGAGAGGCCACTGGCGCCTTCCTGGCCTCAGCTCCACTCCTGCCTTGCCTTTGCATCTAGGCCCCGGGCGTCCTTGGGGAAGGCTTAGGAGCCGGTGGCTTGCACACTGCCGAGCCCTCCAGCAGTGAGGCCTCTCGTAGAGGGGAGGGGAGGGCAAGTGCAGGGCTCCACCAGCGGTTGCTTGGCCGCCCAGACTCAGCGCCGCACGGAGAGCACAAGGCTCCCAGGTCCCCTGGCTGTGGTCTGCAGCCCCACACTCCCGGAGGCTGACTCCGTGGGCGCCCAGAAGGTGCCTGACAGACGACATGTCCCTAGCGCTCTGCTCCCCAGCAGAGACGTGTGCAGGTGGTGGGGCCTGCCCCTGCGTGTCTGGGCTCCCGCCGGCAGCCCCAGCTCCAGGGAAGCAGCCCCTGAGCCAAGACCTGTAGGGGGCGCGGGGCGCCCCCGCCTGGAAGCCTAGCGCACAGCATGCGGGAAGCGAGCCTCCTCGGGAGAAGAGGAGGCAGCCCAGCTGCGTGCGTCTGCACTCACTCCTTGGGCGGAGCCCAGTGAGCCTCCAGTACGGCAGAGCTCCAGCTCTGCTCAGAGGCCCGATCTGGCAGAGTGGCTGGCGTGAGGCTGCTCTGCCCTGGGCGAGCCTTGCCCAGACTTGCCTCACTGCTAGGCTTCCTGCCCGGGAAGGAGCAGGCTGCGCCAGACAGGCAGACGCTCCTGGCGCCTTCCTGGCCTCAGCTCCACTCCTGCCTTGCCTTTGCACCTAGTCCCCAGGCGTCCTTGCGGAGGGCTTAGGGGCCGGTGGGGTGCACGCTGCCAAGCCCTCCAGCCGTGAGAGCTCTGTCATAGGGAAGGGAATGGCAAGTGCAGGGCTCCTCCAGCGCTCGTTTGGCCGCCCAGACTCAGCACAGCACGGAGAGCACCAGGCTTCCCAGGGCCCCTGGCTGTGGTCTGCAGCCCCACACACCCGGAGGCTGACTCCGTGAGCGCCCAGAAGGTGCCTGACAGACGTCATTTCCCTAGTGCTCTCCCCACCAGCAGAGACGTGTGCAGGTGGTTGGGGCCTGCCCCTGCGTGTCTGGGCCGCCGCCCACAGCCTCCGCTCAGGGGAAGCAGCCCCTGTGCCAAGACCTGCAGGAGGCGCGGGGCGTCCCTGCCTGGAAGCCAAGTGCACGGTCCGCTTGGAAGCGAGCCTCCTTGGGAAGAGTCGAGGGAGCCAAGCCGCGTGCAGCTGCAAGCCCTGCTTGGGCCGAGCCGAGTGTGCCTCCAGGACGGCAGAGCTCCAGCTCTGCTCAGAGGCCGGATCTAGTCAAGTGCCTTGCGCGAGGCTGCTCTGCCCTGGGCGAGACTTGCCCAGGCTTGCCTCGCTGCTAGGCTTGCTGCCCGGGAAGGAGCAGGCTGTGCGATGCTGGGAGAGGCCACTGGCGCCTTCCTGGCCTCAGCTCCACTCCTGCCTTGCCTTTGCATCTAGGCCCCGGGCGTCCTTGGGGAAGGCTTAGGAGCCGGTGGCTTGCACACTGCCGAGCCCTCCAGCAGTGAGGCCTCTCGTAGAGGGGAGGGGAGGGCAAGTGCAGGGCTCCACCAGCGGTTGCTTGGCCGCCCAGACTCAGCGCCGCACGGAGAGCACAAGGCTCCCAGGTCCCCTGGCTGTGGTCTGCAGCCCCACACTCCCGGAGGCTGACTCCGTGGGCGCCCAGAAGGTGCCTGACAGACGTCATGTCCCTAGCGCTCTGCTCCCCGGCAGAGACGTGTGCAGGTGGTGGGGCCTGCCCCTGCGTGTCTGGGCTCCCGCCGGCAGCCCCAGCTCCAGGGAAGCAGCCCCTGAGCCAAGACCTGTAGGGGGCGCGGGGCGCCCCCGCCTGGAAGCCTAGCGCACAGCATGCGGGAAGCGAGCCTCCTCGGGAGAAGAGGAGGCAGCCCAGCTGCGTGCGTCTGCACTCACTCCTTGGGCGGAGCCCAGTGAGCCTCCAGTACGGCAGAGCTCCAGCTCTGCTCAGAGGCCCGATCTGGCAGAGTGGCTGGCGTGAGGCTGCTCTGCCCTGGGCGAGCCTTGCCCAGACTTGCCTCGCTGCTAGGCTTCCTGCCCGGGAAGGAGCAGGCTGCGCCAGACAGGCAGACGCTCCTGGCGCCTTCCTGGCCTCAGCTCCACTCCTGCCTTGCCTTTGCACCTAGTCCCCAGGCGTCCTTGCGGAGGGCTTAGGGGCCGGTGGGGTGCACGCTGCCAAGCCCTCCAGCCGTGAGAGCTCTGTCATAGGGAAGGGAATGGCAAGTGCAGGGCTCCTCCAGCGCTCGCTTGGCCGCCCAGACTCAGCACAGCACGGAGAGCACCAGGCTTCCCAGGGCCCCTGGCTGTGGTCTGCAGCCCCACACACCCGGAGGCTGACTCCGTGAGCGCCCAGAAGGTGCCTGACAGACGTCATTTCCCTAGTGCTCTCCCCACCAGCAGAGACGTGTGCAGGTGGTTGGGGCCTGCCCCTGCGTGTCTGGGCCGCCGCCCACAGCCTCCGCTCAGGGGAAGCAGCCCCTGTGCCAAGACCTGCAGGAGGCGCGGGGCGTCCCTGCCTGGAAGCCAAGTGCACGGTCCGCTTGGAAGCGAGCCTCCTTGGGAAGAGTCGAGGGAGCCAAGCCGCGTGCAGCTGCAAGCCCTGCTTGGGCCGAGCCGAGTGTGCCTCCAGGACGGCAGAGCTCCAGCTCTGCTCAGAGGCCGGATCTAGTCAAGTGCCTTGCGCGAGGCTGCTCTGCCCTGGGCGAGACTTGCCCAGGCTTGCCTCGCTGCTAGGCTTGCTGCCCGGGAAGGAGCAGGCTGTGCGATGCTGGGAGAGGCCACTGGCGCCTTCCTGGCCTCAGCTCCACTCCTGCCTTGCCTTTGCATCTAGGCCCCGGGCGTCCTTGGGGAAGGCTTAGGAGCCGGTGGCTTGCACACTGCCGAGCCCTCCAGCAGTGAGGCCTCTCGTAGAGGGGAGGGGAGGGCAAGTGCAGGGCTCCACCAGCGGTTGCTTGGCCGCCCAGACTCAGCGCCGCACGGAGAGCACAAGGCTCCCAGGTCCCCTGGCTGTGGTCTGCAGCCCCACACTCCCGGAGGCTGACTCCGTGGGCGCCCAGAAGGTGCCTGACAGACGTCATGTCCCTAGCGCTCTGCTCCCCGGCAGAGACGTGTGCAGGTGGTGGGGCCTGCCCCTGCGTGTCTGGGCTCCCGCCGGCAGCCCCAGCTCCAGGGAAGCAGCCCCTGAGCCAAGACCTGTAGGGGGCGCGGGGCGCCCCCGCCTGGAAGCCTAGCGCACAGCATGCGGGAAGCGAGCCTCCTCGGGAGAAGAGGAGGCAGCCCAGCTGCGTGCGTCTGCACTCACTCCTTGGGCGGAGCCCAGTGAGCCTCCAGTACGGCAGAGCTCCAGCTCTGCTCAGAGGCCCGATCTGGCAGAGTGGCTGGCGTGAGGCTGCTCTGCCCTGGGCGAGCCTTGCCCAGACTTGCCTCACTGCTAGGCTTCCTGCCCGGGAAGGAGCAGGCTGCGCCAGACAGGCAGACGCTCCTGGCGCCTTCCTGGCCTCAGCTCCACTCCTGCCTTGCCTTTGCACCTAGTCCCCAGGCGTCCTTGCGGAGGGCTTAGGGGCCGGTGGGGTGCACGCTGCCAAGCCCTCCAGCCGTGAGAGCTCTGTCATAGGGAAGGGAATGGCAAGTGCAGGGCTCCTCCAGCGCTCGTTTGGCCGCCCAGACTCAGCACAGCACGGAGAGCACCAGGCTTCCCAGGGCCCCTGGCTGTGGTCTGCAGCCCCACACACCCGGAGGCTGACTCCGTGAGCGCCCAGAAGGTGCCTGACAGACGTCATTTCCCTAGTGCTCTCCCCACCAGCAGAGACGTGTGCAGGTGGTTGGGGCCTGCCCCTGCGTGTCTGGGCCGCCGCCCACAGCCTCCGCTCAGGGGAAGCAGCCCCTGTGCCAAGACCTGCAGGAGGCGCGGGGCGTCCCTGCCTGGAAGCCAAGTGCACGGTCCGCTTGGAAGCGAGCCTCCTTGGGAAGAGTCGAGGGAGCCAAGCCGCGTGCAGCTGCAAGCCCTGCTTGGGCCGAGCCGAGTGTGCCTCCAGGACGGCAGAGCTCCAGCTCTGCTCAGAGGCCGGATCTAGTCAAGTGCCTTGCGCGAGGCTGCTCTGCCCTGGGCGAGACTTGCCCAGGCTTGCCTCGCTGCTAGGCTTGCTGCCCGGGAAGGAGCAGGCTGTGCGATGCTGGGAGAGGCCACTGGCGCCTTCCTGGCCTCAGCTCCACTCCTGCCTTGCCTTTGCATCTAGGCCCCGGGCGTCCTTGGGGAAGGCTTAGGAGCCGGTGGCTTGCACACTGCCGAGCCCTCCAGCAGTGAGGCCTCTCGTAGAGGGGAGGGGAGGGCAAGTGCAGGGCTCCACCAGCGGTTGCTTGGCCGCCCAGACTCAGCGCCGCACGGAGAGCACAAGGCTCCCAGGTCCCCTGGCTGTGGTCTGCAGCCCCACACTCCCGGAGGCTGACTCCGTGGGCGCCCAGAAGGTGCCTGACAGACGTCATGTCCCTAGCGCTCTGCTCCCCGGCAGAGACGTGTGCAGGTGGTGGGGCCTGCCCCTGCGTGTCTGGGCTCCCGCCGGCAGCCCCAGCTCCAGGGAAGCAGCCCCTGAGCCAAGACCTGTAGGGGGCGCGGGGCGCCCCCGCCTGGAAGCCTAGCGCACAGCATGCGGGAAGCGAGCCTCCTCGGGAGAAGAGGAGGCAGCCCAGCTGCGTGCGTCTGCACTCACTCCTTGGGCGGAGCCCAGTGAGCCTCCAGTACGGCAGAGCTCCAGCTCTGCTCAGAGGCCCGATCTGGCAGAGTGGCTGGCGTGAGGCTGCTCTGCCCTGGGCGAGCCTTGCCCAGACTTGCCTCGCTGCTAGGCTTCCTGCCCGGGAAGGAGCAGGCTGCGCCAGACAGGCAGACGCTCCTGGCGCCTTCCTGGCCTCAGCTCCACTCCTGCCTTGCCTTTGCACCTAGTCCCCAGGCGTCCTTGCGGAGGGCTTAGGGGCCGGTGGGGTGCACGCTGCCAAGCCCTCCAGCCGTGAGAGCTCTGTCATAGGGAAGGGAATGGCAAGTGCAGGGCTCCTCCAGCGCTCGCTTGGCCGCCCAGACTCAGCACAGCACGGAGAGCACCAGGCTTCCCAGGGCCCCTGGCTGTGGTCTGCAGCCCCACACACCCGGAGGCTGACTCCGTGAGCGCCCAGAAGGTGCCTGACAGACGTCATTTCCCTAGTGCTCTCCCCACCAGCAGAGACGTGTGCAGGTGGTTGGGGCCTGCCCCTGCGTGTCTGGGCCGCCGCCCACAGCCTCCGCTCAGGGGAAGCAGCCCCTGTGCCAAGACCTGCAGGAGGCGCGGGGCGTCCCTGCCTGGAAGCCAAGTGCACGGTCCGCTTGGAAGCGAGCCTCCTTGGGAAGAGTCAAGGGAGCCAAGCCGCGTGCAGCTGCAAGCCCTGCTTGGGCCGAGCCGAGTGTGCCTCCAGGACGGCAGAGCTCCAGCTCTGCTCAGAGGCCGGATCTAGTCAAGTGCCTTGCGCGAGGCTGCTCTGCCCTGGGCGAGACTTGCCCAGGCTTGCCTCGCTGCTAGGCTTGCTGCCCGGGAAGGAGCAGGCTGTGCGATGCTGGGAGAGGCCACTGGCGCCTTCCTGGCCTCAGCTCCACTCCTGCCTTGCCTTTGCATCTAGGCCCCGGGCGTCCTTGGGGAAGGCTTAGGAGCCGGTGGCTTGCACACTGCCGAGCCCTCCAGCAGTGAGGCCTCTCGTAGAGGGGAGGGGAGGGCAAGTGCAGGGCTCCACCAGCGGTTGCTTGGCCGCCCAGACTCAGCGCCGCACGGAGAGCACAAGGCTCCCAGGTCCCCTGGCTGTGGTCTGCAGCCCCACACTCCCGGAGGCTGACTCCGTGGGCGCCCAGAAGGTGCCTGACAGACGTCATGTCCCTAGCGCTCTGCTCCCCGGCAGAGACGTGTGCAGGTGGTGGGGCCTGCCCCTGCGTGTCTGGGCTCCCGCCGGCAGCCCCAGCTCCAGGGAAGCAGCCCCTGAGCCAAGACCTGTAGGGGGCGCGGGGCGCCCCCGCCTGGAAGCCTAGCGCACAGCATGCGGGAAGCGAGCCTCCTCGGGAGAAGAGGAGGCAGCCCAGCTGCGTGCGTCTGCACTCACTCCTTGGGCGGAGCCCAGTGAGCCTCCAGTACGGCAGAGCTCCAGCTCTGCTCAGAGGCCCGATCTGGCAGAGTGGCTGGCGTGAGGCTGCTCTGCCCTGGGCGAGCCTTGCCCAGACTTGCCTCGCTGCTAGGCTTCCTGCCCGGGAAGGAGCAGGCTGCGCCAGACAGGCAGACGCTCCTGGCGCCTTCCTGGCCTCAGCTCCACTCCTGCCTTGCCTTTGCACCTAGTCCCCAGGCGTCCTTGCGGAGGGCTTAGGGGCCGGTGGGGTGCACGCTGCCAAGCCCTCCAGCCGTGAGAGCTCTGTCATAGGGAAGGGAATGGCAAGTGCAGGGCTCCTCCAGCGGTCGCTTGGCCGCCCAGACTCAGCACAGCACGGAGAGCACCAGGCTTCCCAGGGCCCCTGGCTGTGGTCTGCAGCCCCACACACCCGGAGGCTGACTCCGTGAGCGCCCAGAAGGTGCCTGACAGACGTCATTTCCCTAGTGCTCTCCCCACCAGCAGAGACGTGTGCAGGTGGTTGGGGCCTGCCCCTGCGTGTCTGGGCCGCCGCCCACAGCCTCCGCTCAGGGGAAGCAGCCCCTGTGCCAAGACCTGCAGGAGGCGCGGGGCGTCCCTGCCTGGAAGCCAAGTGCACGGTCCGTTTGGAAGCGAGCCTCCTTGGGAAGAGTCGAGGGAGCCAAGCCGCGTGCAGCTGCAAGCCCTGCTTGGGCCGAGCCGAGTGTGCCTCCAGGACGGCAGAGCTCCAGCTCTGCTCAGAGGCCGGATCTAGTCAAGTGCCTTGCGCGAGGCTGCTCTGCCCTGGGCGAGACTTGCCCAGGCTTGCCTCGGTGCTAGGCTTGCTGCCCGGGAAGGAGCAGGCTGTGCGATGCTGGGAGAGGCCACTGGCGCCTTCCTGGCCTCAGCTCCACTCCTGCCTTGCCTTTGCATCTAGGCCCCGGGCGTCCTTGGGGAAGGCTTAGGAGCCGGTGGCTTGCACACTGCCGAGCCCTCCAGCAGTGAGGCCTCTCGTAGAGGGGAGGGGAGGGCAAGTGCAGGGCTCCACCAGCGGTTGCTTGGCCGCCCAGACTCAGCGCCGCACGGAGAGCACAAGGCTCCCAGGTCCCCTGGCTGTGGTCTGCAGCCCCACACTCCCGGAGGCTGACTCCGTGGGCGCCCAGAAGGTGCCTGACAGACGTCATGTCCCTAGCGCTCTGCTCCCCGGCAGAGACGTGTGCAGGTGGTGGGGCCTGCCCCTGCGTGTCTGGGCTCCCGCCGGCAGCCCCAGCTCCAGGGAAGCAGCCCCTGAGCCAAGACCTGTAGGGGGCGCGGGGCGCCCCCGCCTGGAAGCCTAGCGCACAGCATGCGGGAAGCGAGCCTCCTCGGGAGAAGAGGAGGCAGCCCAGCTGCGTGCGTCTGCACTCACTCCTTGGGCGGAGCCCAGTGAGCCTCCAGTACGGCAGAGCTCCAGCTCTGCTCAGAGGCCCGATCTGGCAGAGTGGCTGGCGTGAGGCTGCTCTGCCCTGGGCGAGCCTTGCCCAGACTTGCCTCGCTGCTAGGCTTCCTGCCCGGGAAGGAGCAGGCTGCGCCAGACAGGCAGACGCTCCTGGCGCCTTCCTGGCCTCAGCTCCACTCCTGCCTTGCCTTTGCACCTAGTCCCCAGGCGTCCTTGCGGAGGGCTTAGGGGCCGGTGGGGTGCACGCTGCCAAGCCCTCCAGCCGTGAGAGCTCTGTCATAGGGAAGGGAATGGCAAGTGCAGGGCTCCTCCAGCGCTCGCTTGGCCGCCCAGACTCAGCACAGCACGGAGAGCACCAGGCTTCCCAGGGCCCCTGGCTGTGGTCTGCAGCCCCACACACCCGGAGGCTGACTCCGTGAGCGCCCAGAAGGTGCCTGACAGACGTCATTTCCCTAGTGCTCTCCCCACCAGCAGAGACGTGTGCAGGTGGTTGGGGCCTGCCCCTGCGTGTCTGGGCCGCCGCCCACAGCCTCCGCTCAGGGGAAGCAGCCCCTGTGCCAAGACCTGCAGGAGGCGCGGGGCGTCCCTGCCTGGAAGCCAAGTGCACGGTCCGCTTGGAAGCGAGCCTCCTTGGGAAGAGTCGAGGGAGCCAAGCCGCGTGCAGCTGCAAGCCCTGCTTGGGCCGAGCCGAGTGTGCCTCCAGGACGGCAGAGCTCCAGCTCTGCTCAGAGGCCGGATCTAGTCAAGTGCCTTGCGCGAGGCTGCTCTGCCCTGGGCGAGACTTGCCCAGGCTTGCCTCGCTGCTAGGCTTGCTGCCCGGGAAGGAGCAGGCTGTGCGATGCTGGGAGAGGCCACTGGCGCCTTCCTGGCCTCAGCTCCACTCCTGCCTTGCCTTTGCATCTAGGCCCCGGGCGTCCTTGGGGAAGGCTTAGGAGCCGGTGGCTTGCACACTGCCGAGCCCTCCAGCAGTGAGGCCTCTCGTAGAGGGGAGGGGAGGGCAAGTGCAGGGCTCCACCAGCGGTTGCTTGGCCGCCCAGACTCAGCGCCGCACGGAGAGCACAAGGCTCCCAGGTCCCCTGGCTGTGCTCTGCAGCCCCACACTCCCGGAGGCTGACTCCGTGGGCGCCCAGAAGGTGCCTGACAGACGTCATGTCCCTAGCGCTCTGCTCCCCAGCAGAGACGTGTGCAGGTGGTGGGGCCTGCCCCTGCGTGTCTGGGCTCCCGCCCGCAGCCCCAGCTCCAGGGAAGCAGCCCCTGAGCCAAGACCTGTAGGGGGCGCGGGGCGCCCCCGCCTGGAAGCCTAGCGCACAGCATGCGGGAAGCGAGCCTCCTCGGGAGAAGAGGAGGCAGCCCAGCTGCGTGCGTCTGCACTCACTCCTTGGGCGGAGCCCAGTGAGCCTCCAGTACGGCAGAGCTCCAGCTCTGCTCAGAGGCCCGATCTGGCAGAGTGGCTGGCGTGAGGCTGCTCTGCCCTGGGCGAGCCTTGCCCAGACTTGCCTCGCTGCTAGGCTTCCTGCCCGGGAAGGAGCAGGCTGCGCCAGACAGGCAGACGCTCCTGGCGCCTTCCTGGCCTCAGCTCCACTCCTGCCTTGCCTTTGCACCTAGTCCCCAGGCGTCCTTGCGGAGGGCTTAGGGGCCGGTGGGGTGCACGCTGCCAAGCCCTCCAGCCGTGAGAGCTCTGTCATAGGGAAGGGAATGGCAAGTGCAGGGCTCCTCCAGCGCTCGCTTGGCCGCCCAGACTCAGCACAGCACGGAGAGCACCAGGCTTCCCAGGGCCCCTGGCTGTGGTCTGCAGCCCCACACACCCGGAGGCTGACTCCGTGAGCGCCCAGAAGGTGCCTGACAGACGTCATTTCCCTAGTGCTCTCCCCACCAGCAGAGACGTGTGCAGGTGGTTGGGGCCTGCCCCTGCGTGTCTGGGCCGCCGCCCACAGCCTCCGCTCAGGGGAAGCAGCCCCTGTGCCAAGACCTGCAGGAGGCACGGGGCGTCCCTGCCTGGAAGCCAAGTGCACGGTCCGCTTGGAAGCGAGCCTCCTTGGGAAGAGTCGAGGGAGCCAAGCCGCGTGCAGCTGCAAGCCCTGCTTGGGCCGAGCCGAGTGTGCCTCCAGGACGGCAGAGCTCCAGCTCTGCTCAGAGGCCGGATCTAGTCAAGTGCCTTGCGCGAGGCTGCTCTGCCCTGGGCGAGACTTGCCCAGGCTTGCCTCGCTGCTAGGCTTGCTGCCCGGGAAGGAGCAGGCTGTGCGATGCTGGGAGAGGCCACTGGCGCCTTCCTGGCCTCAGCTCCACTCCTGCCTTGCCTTTGCATCTAGGCCCCGGGCGTCCTTGGGGAAGGCTTAGGAGCCGGTGGCTTGCACACTGCCGAGCCCTCCAGCAGTGAGGCCTCTCGTAGAGGGGAGGGGAGGGCAAGTGCAGGGCTCCACCAGCGGTTGCTTGGCCGCCCAGACTCAGCGCCGCACGGAGAGCACAAGGCTCCCAGGTCCCCTGGCTGTGCTCTGCAGCCCCACACTCCCGGAGGCTGACTCCGTGGGCGCCCAGAAGGTGCCTGACAGACGTCATGTCCCTAGCGCTCTGCTCCCCAGCAGAGACGTGTGCAGGTGGTGGGGCCTGCCCCTGCGTGTCTGGGCTCCCGCCCGCAGCCCCAGCTCCAGGGAAGCAGCCCCTGAGCCAAGACCTGTAGGGGGCGCGGGGCGCCCCCGCCTGGAAGCCTAGCGCACAGCATGCGGGAAGCGAGCCTCCTCGGGAGAAGAGGAGGCAGCCCAGCTGCGTGCGTCTGCACTCACTCCTTGGGCGGAGCCCAGTGAGCCTCCAGTACGGCAGAGCTCCAGCTCTGCTCAGAGGCCCGATCTGGCAGAGTGGCTGGCGTGAGGCTGCTCTGCCCTGGGCGAGCCTTGCCCAGACTTGCCTCACTGCTAGGCTTCCTGCCCGGGAAGGAGCAGGCTGCGCCAGACAGGCAGACGCTCCTGGCGCCTTCCTGGCCTCAGCTCCACTCCTGCCTTGCCTTTGCACCTAGTCCCCAGGCGTCCTTGCGGAGGGCTTAGGGGCCGGTGGGGTGCACGCTGCCAAGCCCTCCAGCCGTGAGAGCTCTGTCATAGGGAAGGGAATGGCAAGTGCAGGGCTCCTCCAGCGCTCGCTTGGCCGCCCAGACTCAGCACAGCACGGAGAGCACCAGGCTTCCCAGGGCCCCTGGCTGTGGTCTGCAGCCCCACACACCCGGAGGCTGACTCCGTGAGCGCCCAGAAGGTGCCTGACAGACGTCATTTCCCTAGTGCTCTCCCCACCAGCAGAGACGTGTGCAGGTGGTTGGGGCCTGCCCCTGCGTGTCTGGGCTGCCGCCCACAGCCTCCGCTCAGGGGAAGCAGCCCCTGTGCCAAGACCTGCAGGAGGCGCGGGGCGTCCCTGCCTGGAAGCCAAGTGCACGGTCCGCTTGGAAGCGAGCCTCCTTGGGAAGAGTCGAGGGAGCCAAGCCGCGTGCAGCTGCAAGCCCTGCTTGGGCCGAGCCGAGTGTGCCTCCAGGACGGCAGAGCTCCAGCTCTGCTCAGAGGCCGGATCTAGTCAAGTGCCTTGCGCGAGGCTGCTCTGCCCTGGGCGAGACTTGCCCAGGCTTGCCTCGCTGCTAGGCTTGCTGCCCGGGAAGGAGCAGGCTGTGCGATGCTGGGAGAGGCCACTGGCGCCTTCCTGGCCTCAGCTCCACTCCTGCCTTGCCTTTGCATCTAGGCCCCGGGCGTCCTTGGGGAAGGCTTAGGAGCCGGTGGCTTGCACACTGCCGAGCCCTCCAGCAGTGAGGCCTCTCGTAGAGGGGAGGGGAGGGCAAGTGCAGGGCTCCACCAGCGGTTGCTTGGCCGCCCAGACTCAGCGCCGCACGGAGAGCACAAGGCTCCCAGGTCCCCTGGCTGTGCTCTGCAGCCCCACACTCCCGGAGGCTGACTCCGTGGGCGCCCAGAAGGTGCCTGACAGACGTCATGTCCCTAGCGCTCTGCTCCCCGGCAGAGACGTGTGCAGGTGGTGGGGCCTGCCCCTGCGTGTCTGGGCTCCCGCCGGCAGCCCCAGCTCCAGGGAAGCAGCCCCTGAGCCAAGACCTGTAGGGGGCGCGGGGCGCCCCCGCCTGGAAGCCTAGCGCACAGCATGCGGGAAGCGAGCCTCCTCGGGAGAAGAGGAGGCAGCCCAGCTGCGTGCGTCTGCACTCACTCCTTGGGCGGAGCCCAGTGAGCCTCCAGTACGGCAGAGCTCCAGCTCTGCTCAGAGGCCCGATCTGGCAGAGTGGCTGGCGTGAGGCTGCTCTGCCCTGGGCGAGCCTTGCCCAGACTTGCCTCGCTGCTAGGCTTCCTGCCCGGGAAGGAGCAGGCGGCGCCAGACAGGCAGACGCTCCTGGCGCCTTCCTGGCCTCAGCTCCACTCCTGCCTTGCCTTTGCACCTAGTCCCCAGGCGTCCTTGCGGAGGGCTTAGGGGCCGGTGGGGTGCACGCTGCCAAGCCCTCCAGCCGTGAGAGCTCTGTCATAGGGAAGGGAATGGCAAGTGCAGGGCTCCTCCAGCGGTCGCTTGGCCGCCCAGACTCAGCACAGCACGGAGAGCACCAGGCTTCCCAGGGCCCCTGGCTGTGGTCTGCAGCCCCACACACCCGGAGGCTGACTCCGTGAGCGCCCAGAAGGTGCCTGACAGACGTCATTTCCCTAGTGCTCTCCCCACCAGCAGAGACGTGTGCAGGTGGTTGGGGCCTGCCCCTGCGTGTCTGGGCTGCCGCCCACAGCCTCCGCTCAGGGGAAGCAGCCCCTGTGCCAAGACCTGCAGGAGGCGCGGGGCGTCCCTGCCTGGAAGCCAAGTGCACGGTCCGCTTGGAAGCGAGCCTCCTTGGGAAGAGTCGAGGGAGCCAAGCCGCGTGCAGCTGCAAGCCCTGCTTGGGCCGAGCCGAGTGTGCCTCCAGGACGGCAGAGCTCCAGCTCTGCTCAGAGGCCGGATCTAGTCAAGTGCCTTGCGCGAGGCTGCTCTGCCCTGGGCGAGACTTGCCCAGGCTTGCCTCGCTGCTAGGCTTGCTGCCCGGGAAGGAGCAGGCTGTGCGATGCTGGGAGAGGCCACTGGCGCCTTCCTGGCCTCAGCTCCACTCCTGCCTTGCCTTTGCATCTAGGCCCCGGGCGTCCTTGGGGAAGGCTTAGGAGCCGGTGGCTTGCACACTGCCGAGCCCTCCAGCAGTGAGGCCTCTCGTAGAGGGGAGGGGAGGGCAAGTGCAGGGCTCCACCAGCGGTTGCTTGGCCGCCCAGACTCAGCGCCGCACGGAGAGCACAAGGCTCCCAGGTCCCCTGGCTGTGCTCTGCAGCCCCACACTCCCGGAGGCTGACTCCGTGGGCGCCCAGAAGGTGCCTGACAGACGTCATGTCCCTAGCGCTCTGCTCCCCAGCAGAGACGTGTGCAGGTGGTGGGGCCTGCCCCTGCGTGTCTGGGCTCCCGCCCGCAGCCCCAGCTCCAGGGAAGCAGCCCCTGAGCCAAGACCTGTAGGGGGCGCGGGGCGCCCCCGCCTGGAAGCCTAGTGCACAGCATGCAGGAAGCGAGCCTCCTCGGGAGAAGAGGAGGCAGCCCAGCTGCGTGCGTCTGCACTCACTCCTTGGGCGGAGCCCAGTGAGCCTCCAGTACGGCAGAGCTCCAGCTCTGCTCAGAGGCCCGATCTGGCAGAGTGGCTGGCGTGAGGCTGCTCTGCCCTGGGCGAGCCTTGCCCAGACTTGCCTCACTGCTAGGCTTCCTGCCCGGGAAGGAGCAGGCTGCGCCAGACAGGCAGACGCTCCTGGCGCCTTCCTGGCCTCAGCTCCACTCCTGCCTTGCCTTTGCACCTAGTCCCCAGGCGTCCTTGCGGAGGGCTTAGGGGCCGGTGGGGTGCACGCTGCCAAGCCCTCCAGCCGTGAGAGCTCTGTCATAGGGAAGGGAATGGCAAGTGCAGGGCTCCTCCAGCGGTCGCTTGGCCGCCCAGACTCAGCACAGCACGGAGAGCACCAGGCTTCCCAGGGCCCCTGGCTGTGGTCTGCAGCCCCACACACCCGGAGGCTGACTCCGTGAGCGCCCAGAAGGTGCCTGACAGACGTCATTTCCCTAGTGCTCTCCCCACCAGCAGAGACGTGTGCAGGTGGTTGGGGCCTGCCCCTGCGTGTCTGGGCTGCCGCCCACAGCCTCCGCTCAGGGGAAGCAGCCCCTGTGCCAAGACCTGCAGGAGGCGCGGGGCGTCCCTGCCTGGAAGCCAAGTGCACGGTCCGCTTGGAAGCGAGCCTCCTTGGGAAGAGTCGAGGGAGCCAAGCCGCGTGCAGCTGCAAGCCCTGCTTGGGCCGAGCCGAGTGTGCCTCCAGGACGGCAGAGCTCCAGCTCTGCTCAGAGGCCGGATCTAGTCAAGTGCCTTGCGCGAGGCTGCTCTGCCCTGGGCGAGACTTGCCCAGGCTTGCCTCGCTGCTAGGCTTGCTGCCCGGGAAGGAGCAGGCTGTGCGATGCTGGGAGAGGCCACTGGCGCCTTCCTGGCCTCAGCTCCACTCCTGCCTTGCCTTTGCATCTAGGCCCCGGGCGTCCTTGGGGAAGGCTTAGGAGCCGGTGGCTTGCACACTGCCGAGCCCTCCAGCAGTGAGGCCTCTCGTAGAGGGGAGGGGAGGGCAAGTGCAGGGCTCCACCAGCGGTTGCTTGGCCGCCCAGACTCAGCGCCGCACGGAGAGCACAAGGCTCCCAGGTCCCCTGGCTGTGGTCTGCAGCCCCACACTCCCGGAGGCTGACTCCGTGGGCGCCCAGAAGGTGCCTGACAGACGTCATGTCCCTAGCGCTCTGCTCCCCGGCAGAGACGTGTGCAGGTGGTGGGGCCTGCCCCTGCGTGTCTGGGCTCCCGCCGGCAGCCCCAGCTCCAGGGAAGCAGCCCCTGAGCCAAGACCTGTAGGGGGCGCGGGGCGCCCCCGCCTGGAAGCCTAGCGCACAGCATGCGGGAAGCGAGCCTCCTCGGGAGAAGAGGAGGCAGCCCAGCTGCGTGCGTCTGCACTCACTCCTTGGGCGGAGCCCAGTGAGCCTCCAGTACGGCAGAGCTCCAGCTCTGCTCAGAGGCCCGATCTGGCAGAGTGGCTGGCGTGAGGCTGCTCTGCCCTGGGCGAGCCTTGCCCAGACTTGCCTCGCTGCTAGGCTTCCTGCCCGGGAAGGAGCAGGCGGCGCCAGACAGGCAGACGCTCCTGGCGCCTTCCTGGCCTCAGCTCCACTCCTGCCTTGCCTTTGCACCTAGTCCCCAGGCGTCCTTGCGGAGGGCTTAGGGGCCGGTGGGGTGCACGCTGCCAAGCCCTCCAGCCGTGAGAGCTCTGTCATAGGGAAGGGAATGGCAAGTGCAGGGCTCCTCCAGCGGTCGCTTGGCCGCCCAGACTCAGCACAGCACGGAGAGCACCAGGCTTCCCAGGGCCCCTGGCTGTGGTCTGCAGCCCCACACACCCGGAGGCTGACTCCGTGAGCGCCCAGAAGGTGCCTGACAGACGTCATTTCCCTAGTGCTCTCCCCACCAGCAGAGACGTGTGCAGGTGGTTGGGGCCTGCCCCTGCGTGTCTGGGCTGCCGCCCACAGCCTCCGCTCAGGGGAAGCAGCCCCTGTGCCAAGACCTGCAGGAGGCGCGGGGCGTCCCTGCCTGGAAGCCAAGTGCACGGTCCGCTTGGAAGCGAGCCTCCTTGGGAAGAGTCGAGGGAGCCAAGCCGCGTGCAGCTGCAAGCCCTGCTTGGGCCGAGCCGAGTGTGCCTCCAGGACGGCAGAGCTCCAGCTCTGCTCAGAGGCCGGATCTAGTCAAGTGCCTTGCGCGAGGCTGCTCTGCCCTGGGCGAGACTTGCCCAGGCTTGCCTCGCTGCTAGGCTTGCTGCCCGGGAAGGAGCAGGCTGTGCGATGCTGGGAGAGGCCACTGGCGCCTTCCTGGCCTCAGCTCCACTCCTGCCTTGCCTTTGCATCTAGGCCCCGGGCGTCCTTGGGGAAGGCTTAGGAGCCGGTGGCTTGCACACTGCCGAGCCCTCCAGCAGTGAGGCCTCTCGTAGAGGGGAGGGGAGGGCAAGGGCAGGGCTCCACCAGCGGTTGCTTGGCCGCCCAGACTCAGCGCCGCACGGAGAGCACAAGGCTCCCAGGTCCCCTGGCTGTGGTCTGCAGCCCCACACTCCCGGAGGCTGACTCCGTGGGCGCCCAGAAGGTGCCTGACAGACGTCATGTCCCTAGCGCTCTGCTCCCCGGCAGAGACGTGTGCAGGTGGTGGGGCCTGCCCCTGCGTGTCTGGGCTCCCGCCGGCAGCCCCAGCTCCAGGGAAGCAGCCCCTGAGCCAAGACCTGTAGGGGGCGCGGGGCGCCCCCGCCTGGAAGCCTAGCGCACAGCATGCGGGAAGCGAGCCTCCTCGGGAGAAGAGGAGGCAGCCCAGCTGCGTGCGTCTGCACTCACTCCTTGGGCGGAGCCCAGTGAGCCTCCAGTACGGCAGAGCTCCAGCTCTGCTCAGAGGCCCGATCTGGCAGAGTGGCTGGCGTGAGGCTGCTCTGCCCTGGGCGAGCCTTGCCCAGACTTGCCTCGCTGCTAGGCTTCCTGCCCGGGAAGGAGCAGGCTGCGCCAGACAGGCAGACGCTCCTGGCGCCTTCCTGGCCTCAGCTCCACTCCTGCCTTGCCTTTGCACCTAGTCCCCAGGCGTCCTTGCAGAGGGCTTAGGGGCCGGTGGGGTGCACGCTGCCAAGCCCTCCAGCCGTGAGAGCTCTGTCATAGGGAAGGGCATGGCAAGTGCAGGGCTCCTCCAGCGGTCGCTTGGCCGCCCAGACTCAGCACAGCACGGAGAGCACCAGGCTTCCCAGGGCCCCTGGCTGTGGTCTGCAGCCCCACACACCCGGAGGCTGACTCCGTGAGCGCCCAGAAGGTGCCTGACAGACGTCATTTCCCTAGTGCTCTCCCCACCAGCAGAGACGTGTGCAGGTGGTTGGGGCCTGCCCCTGCGTGTCTGGGCCGCCGCCCACAGCCTCCGCTCAGGGGAAGCAGCCCCTGTGCCAAGACCTGCAGGAGGCGCGGGGCGTCCCTGCCTGGAAGCCAAGTGCACGGTCCGCTTGGAAGCGAGCCTCCTTGGGAAGAGTCGAGGGAGCCAAGCCGCGTGCAGCTGCAAGCCCTGCTTGGGCCGAGCCGAGTGTGCCTCCAGGACGGCAGAGCTCCAGCTCTGCTCAGAGGCCGGATCTAGTCAAGTGCCTTGCGCGAGGCTGCTCTGCCCTGGGCGAGACTTGCCCAGGCTTGCCTCGCTGCTAGGCTTGCTGCCCGGGAAGGAGCAGGCTGTGCGATGCTGGGAGAGGCCACTGGCGCCTTCCTGGCCTCAGCTCCACTCCTGCCTTGCCTTTGCATCTAGGCCCCGGGCGTCCTTGGGGAAGGCTTAGGAGCCGGTGGCTTGCACACTGCCGAGCCCTCCAGCAGTGAGGCCTCTCGTAGAGGGGAGGGGAGGGCAAGTGCAGGGCTCCACCAGCGGTTGCTTGGCCGCCCAGACTCAGCGCCGCACGGAGAGCACAAGGCTCCCAGGTCCCCTGGCTGTGGTCTGCAGCCCCACACTCCCGGAGGCTGACTCCGTGGGCGCCCAGAAGGTGCCTGACAGACGTCATGTCCCTAGCGCTCTGCTCCCCGGCAGAGACGTGTGCAGGTGGTGGGGCCTGCCCCTGCGTGTCTGGGCTCCCGCCCGCAGCCCCAGCTCCAGGGAAGCAGCCCCTGAGCCAAGACCTGTAGGGGGCGCGGGGCGCCCCCGCCTGGAAGCCTAGCGCACAGCATGCAGGAAGCGAGCCTCCTCGGGAGAAGAGGAGGCAGCCCAGCTGCGTGCGTCTGCACTCACTCCTTGGGCGGAGCCCAGTGAGCCTCCAGTACGGCAGAGCTCCAGCTCTGCTCAGAGGCCCGACCTGGCAGAGTGGCTGGCGTGAGGCTGCTCTGCCCTGGGCGAGCCTTGCCCAGACTTGCCTCACTGCTAGGTTTCCTGCCCGGGAAGGAGCAGGCGGCGCCAGACAGGCAGACGCTCCTGGCGCCTTCCTGGCCTCAGCTCCACTCCTGCCTTGCCTTTGCACCTAGTCCCCAGGCGTCCTTGCGGAGGGCTTAGGGGCCGGTGGGGTGCACGCTGCCAAGCCCTCCAGCCGTGAGAGCTCTGTCATAGGGAAGGGAATGGCAAGTGCAGGGCTCCTCCAGCGGTCGCTTGGCCGCCCAGACTCAGCACAGCACGGAGAGCACCAGGCTTCCCAGGGCCCCTGGCTGTGGTCTGCAGCCCCACACACCCGGAGGCTGACTCCGTGAGCGCCCAGAAGGTGCCTGACAGACGTCATTTCCCTAGTGCTCTCCCCACCAGCAGAGACGTGTGCAGGTGGTTGGGGCCTGCCCCTGCGTGTCTGGGCTGCCGCCCACAGCCTCCGCTCAGGGGAAGCAGCCCCTGTGCCAAGACCTGCAGGAGGCGCGGGGCGTCCCTGCCTGGAAGCCAAGTGCACGGTCCGCTTGGAAGCGAGCCTCCTTGGGAAGAGTCGAGGGAGCCAAGCCGCGTGCAGCTGCAAGCCCTGCTTGGGCCGAGCCGAGTGTGCCTCCAGGACGGCAGAGCTCCAGCTCTGCTCAGAGGCCGGATCTAGTCAAGTGCCTTGCGCGAGGCTGCTCTGCCCTGGGCGAGACTTGCCCAGGCTTGCCTCGCTGCTAGGCTTGCTGCCCGGGAAGGAGCAGGCTGTGCGATGCTGGGAGAGGCCACTGGCGCCTTCCTGGCCTCAGCTCCACTCCTGCCTTGCCTTTGCATCTAGGCCCCGGGCGTCCTTGGGGAAGGCTTAGGAGCCGGTGGCTTGCACACTGCCGAGCCCTCCAGCAGTGAGGCCTCTCGTAGAGGGGAGGGGAGGGCAAGGGCAGGGCTCCACCAGCGGTTGCTTGGCCGCCCAGACTCAGCGCCGCACGGAGAGCACAAGGCTCCCAGGTCCCCTGGCTGTGGTCTGCAGCCCCACACTCCCGGAGGCTGACTCCGTGGGCGCCCAGAAGGTGCCTGACAGACGTCATGTCCCTAGCGCTCTGCTCCCCGGCAGAGACGTGTGCAGGTGGTGGGGCCTGCCCCTGCGTGTCTGGGCTCCCGCCGGCAGCCCCAGCTCCAGGGAAGCAGCCCCTGAGCCAAGACCTGTAGGGGGCGCGGGGCGCCCCCGCCTGGAAGCCTAGCGCACAGCATGCGGGAAGCGAGCCTCCTCGGGAGAAGAGGAGGCAGCCCAGCTGCGTGCGTCTGCACTCACTCCTTGGGCGGAGCCCAGTGAGCCTCCAGTACGGCAGAGCTCCAGCTCTGCTCAGAGGCCCGATCTGGCAGAGTGGCTGGCGTGAGGCTGCTCTGCCCTGGGCGAGCCTTGCCCAGACTTGCCTCGCTGCTAGGCTTCCTGCCCGGGAAGGAGCAGGCGGCGCCAGACAGGCAGACGCTCCTGGCGCCTTCCTTGCCTCAGCTCCACTCCTGCCTTGCCTTTGCACCTAGTCCCCAGGCGTCCTTGCGGAGGGCTTAGGGGCCGGTGGGGTGCACGCTGCCAAGCCCTCCAGCCGTGAGAGCTCTGTCATAGGGAAGGGAATGGCAAGTGCAGGGCTCCTCCAGCGGTCGCTTGGCCGCCAAGACTCAGCACAGCACGGAGAGCACCAGGCTTCCCAGGGCCCCTGGCTGTGGTCTGCAGCCCCACACACCCGGAGGCTGACTCCGTGAGCGCCCAGAAGGTGCCTGACAGACGTCATTTCCCTAGTGCTCTCCCCACCAGCAGAGACGTGTGCAGGTGGTTGGGGCCTGCCCCTGCGTGTCTGGGCTGCCGCCCACAGCCTCCGCTCAGGGGAAGCAGCCCCTGTGCCAAGACCTGCAGGAGGCGCGGGGCGTCCCTGCCTGGAAGCCAAGTGCACGGTCCGCTTGGAAGCGAGCCTCCTTGGGAAGAGTCGAGGGAGCCAAGCCGCGTGCAGCTGCAAGCCCTGCTTGGGCCGAGCCGAGTGTGCCTCCAGGACGGCAGAGCTCCAGCTCTGCTCAGAGGCCGGATCTAGTCAAGTGCCTTGCGCGAGGCTGCTCTGCCCTGGGCGAGACTTGCCCAGGCTTGCCTCGCTGCTAGGCTTGCTGCCCGGGAAGGAGCAGGCTGTGCGATGCTGGGAGAGGCCACTGGCGCCTTCCTGGCCTCAGCTCCACTCCTGCCTTGCCTTTGCATCTAGGCCCCGGGCGTCCTTGGGGAAGGCTTAGGAGCCGGTGGCTTGCACACTGCCGAGCCCTCCAGCAGTGAGGCCTCTCGTAGAGGGGAGGGGAGGGCAAGGGCAGGGCTCCACCAGCGGTTGCTTGGCCGCCCAGACTCAGCGCCGCACGGAGAGCACAAGGCTCCCAGGTCCCCTGGCTGTGGTCTGCAGCCCCACACTCCCGGAGGCTGACTCCGTGGGCGCCCAGAAGGTGCCTGACAGACGTCATGTCCCTAGCGCTCTGCTCCCCGGCAGAGACGTGTGCAGGTGGTGGGGCCTGCCCCTGCGTGTCTGGGCTCCCGCCGGCAGCCCCAGCTCCAGGGAAGCAGCCCCTGAGCCAAGACCTGTAGGGGGCGCGGGGCGCCCCCGCCTGGAAGCCTAGCGCACAGCATGCGGGAAGCGAGCCTCCTCGGGAGAAGAGGAGGCAGCCCAGCTGCGTGCGTCTGCACTCACTCCTTGGGCGGAGCCCAGTGAGCCTCCAGTACGGCAGAGCTCCAGCTCTGCTCAGAGGCCCGATCTGGCAGAGTGGCTGGCGTGAGGCTGCTCTGCCCTGGGCGAGCCTTGCCCAGACTTGCCTCGCTGCTAGGCTTCCTGCCCGGGAAGGAGCAGGCGGCGCCAGACAGGCAGACGCTCCTGGCGCCTTCCTGGCCTCAGCTCCACTCCTGCCTTGCCTTTGCACCTAGTCCCCAGGCGTCCTTGCGGAGGGCTTAGGGGCCGGTGGGGTGCACGCTGCCAAGCCCTCCAGCCGTGAGAGCTCTGTCATAGGGAAGGGAATGGCAAGTGCAGGGCTCCTCCAGCGGTCGCTTGGCCGCCCAGACTCAGCACAGCACGGAGAGCACCAGGCTTCCCAGGGCCCCTGGCTGTGGTCTGCAGCCCCACACACCCGGAGGCTGACTCCGTGAGCGCCCAGAAGGTGCCTGACAGACGTCATTTCCCTAGTGCTCTCCCCACCAGCAGAGACGTGTGCAGGTGGTTGGGGCCTGCCCCTGCGTGTCTGGGCCGCCGCCCACAGCCTCCGCTCAGGGGAAGCAGCCCCTGTGCCAAGACCTGCAGGAGGCGCGGGGCGTCCCTGCCTGGAAGCCAAGTGCACGGTCCGCTTGGAAGCGAGCCTCCTTGGGAAGAGTCGAGGGAGCCAAGCCGCGTGCAGCTGCAAGCCCTGCTTGGGCCGAGCCGAGTGTGCCTCCAGGACGGCAGAGCTCCAGCTCTGCTCAGAGGCCGGATCTAGTCAAGTGCCTTGCGCGAGGCTGCTCTGCCCTGGGCGAGACTTGCCCAGGCTTGCCTCGCTGCTAGGCTTGCTGCCCGGGAAGGAGCAGGCTGTGCGATGCTGGGAGAGGCCACTGGCGCCTTCCTGGCCTCAGCTCCACTCCTGCCTTGCCTTTGCATCTAGGCCCCGGGCGTCCTTGGGGAAGGCTTAGGAGCCGGTGGCTTGCACACTGCCGAGCCCTCCAGCAGTGAGGCCTCTCGTAGAGGGGAGGGGAGGGCAAGTGCAGGGCTCCACCAGCGGTTGCTTGGCCGCCCAGACTCAGTGCCGCACGGAGAGCACAAGGCTCCCAGGTCCCCTGGCTGTGGTCTGCAGCCCCACACTCCCGGAGGCTGACTCCGTGGGCGCCCAGAAGGTGCCTGACAGACGTCATGTCCCTAGCGCTCTGCTCCCCGGCAGAGACGTGTGCAGGTGGTGGGGCCTGCCCCTGCGTGTCTGGGCTCCCGCCGGCAGCCCCAGCTCCAGGGAAGCAGCCCCTGAGCCAAGACCTGTAGGGGGCGCGGGGCGCCCCCGCCTGGAAGCCTAGCGCACAGCATGCGGGAAGCGAGCCTCCTCGGGAGAAGAGGAGGCAGCCCAGCTGCGTGCGTCTGCACTCACTCCTTGGGCGGAGCCCAGTGAGCCTCCAGTACGGCAGAGCTCCAGCTCTGCTCAGAGGCCCGATCTGGCAGAGTGGCTGGCATGAGGCTGCTCTGCCCTGGGCGAGCCTTGCCCAGACTTGCCTCGCTGCTAGGCTTCCTGCCCGGGAAGGAGCAGGCTGCGCCAGACAGGCAGACGCTCCTGGCGCCTTCCTGGCCTCAGCTCCACTCCTGCCTTGCCTTTGCACCTAGTCCCCAGGCGTCCTTGCGGAGGGCTTAGGGGCCGGTGGGGTGCACGCTGCCAAGCCCTCCAGCCGTGAGAGCTCTGTCATAGGGAAGGGAATGGCAAGTGCAGGGCTCCTCCAGCGGTCGCTTGGCCGCCCAGACTCAGCACAGCACGGAGAGCACCAGGCTTCCCAGGGCCCCTGGCTGTGGTCTGCAGCCCCACACACCCGGAGGCTGACTCCGTGAGCGCCCAGAAGGTGCCTGACAGACGTCATTTCCCTAGTGCTCTCCCCACCAGCAGAGACGTGTGCAGGTGGTTGGGGCCTGCCCCTGCGTGTCTGGGCTGCCGCCCACAGCCTCCGCTCAGGGGAAGCAGCCCCTGTGCCAAGACCTGCAGGAGGCGCGGGGCGTCCCTGCCTGGAAGCCAAGTGCACGGTCCGCTTGGAAGCGAGCCTCCTTGGGAAGAGTCGAGGGAGCCAAGCCGCGTGCAGCTGCAAGCCCTGCTTGGGCCGAGCCGAGTGTGCCTCCAGGACGGCAGAGCTCCAGCTCTGCTCAGAGGCCGGATCTAGTCAAGTGCCTTGCGCGAGGCTGCTCTGCCCTGGGCGAGACTTGCCCAGGCTTGCCTCGCTGCTAGGCTTGCTGCCCGGGAAGGAGCAGGCTGTGCGATGCTGGGAGAGGCCACTGGCGCCTTCCTGGCCTCAGCTCCACTCCTGCCTTGCCTTTGCATCTAGGCCCCGGGCGTCCTTGGGGAAGGCTTAGGAGCCGGTGGCTTGCACACTGCCGAGCCCTCCAGCAGTGAGGCCTCTCGTAGAGGGGAGGGGAGGGCAAGGGCAGGGCTCCACCAGCGGTTGCTTGGCCGCCCAGACTCAGCGCCGCACGGAGAGCACAAGGCTCCCAGGTCCCCTGGCTGTGGTCTGCAGCCCCACACTCCCGGAGGCTGACTCCGTGGGCGCCCAGAAGGTGCCTGACAGACGTCATGTCCCTAGCGCTCTGCTCCCCGGCAGAGACGTGTGCAGGTGGTGGGGCCTGCCCCTGCGTGTCTGGGCTCCCGCCGGCAGCCCCAGCTCCAGGGAAGCAGCCCCTGAGCCAAGACCTGTAGGGGGCGCGGGGCGCCCCCGCCTGGAAGCCTAGCGCACAGCATGCGGGAAGCGAGCCTCCTCGGGAGAAGAGGAGGCAGCCCAGCTGCGTGCGTCTGCACTCACTCCTTGGGCGGAGCCCAGTGAGCCTCCAGTACGGCAGAGCTCCAGCTCTGCTCAGAGGCCCGATCTGGCAGAGTGGCTGGCGTGAGGCTGCTCTGCCCTGGGCGAGCCTTGCCCAGACTTGCCTCGCTGCTAGGCTTCCTGCCCGGGAAGGAGCAGGCAGCGCCAGACAGGCAGACGCTCCTGGCGCCTTCCTGGCCTCAGCTCCACTCCTGCCTTGCCTTTGCACCTAGTCCCCAGGCGTCCTTGCGGAGGGCTTAGGGGCCGGTGGGGTGCACGCTGCCAAGCCCTCCAGCCGTGAGAGCTCTGTCATAGGGAAGGGAATGGCAAGTGCAGGGCTCCTCCAGCGGTCGCTTGGCCGCCCAGACTCAGCACAGCACGGAGAGCACCAGGCTTCCCAGGGCCCCTGGCTGTGGTCTGCAGCCCCACACACCCGGAGGCTGACTCCGTGAGCGCCCAGAAGGTGCCTGACAGACGTCATTTCCCTAGTGCTCTCCCCACCAGCAGAGACGTGTGCAGGTGGTTGGGGCCTGCCCCTGCGTGTCTGGGCCGCCGCCCACAGCCTCCGCTCAGGGGAAGCAGCCCCTGTGCCAAGACCTGCAGGAGGCGCGGGGCGTCCCTGCCTGGAAGCCAAGTGCACGGTCCGCTTGGAAGCGAGCCTCCTTGGGAAGAGTCGAGGGAGCCAAGCCGCGTGCAGCTGCAAGCCCTGCTTGGGCCGAGCCGAGTGTGCCTCCAGGACGGCAGAGCTCCAGCTCTGCTCAGAGGCCGGATCTAGTCAAGTGCCTTGCGCGAGGCTGCTCTGCCCTGGGCGAGACTTGCCCAGGCTTGCCTCGCTGCTAGGCTTGCTGCCCGGGAAGGAGCAGGCTGTGCGATGCTGGGAGAGGCCACTGGCGCCTTCCTGGCCTCAGCTCCACTCCTGCCTTGCCTTTGCATCTAGGCCCCGGGCGTCCTTGGGGAAGGCTTAGGAGCCGGTGGCTTGCACACTGCCGAGCCCTCCAGCAGTGAGGCCTCTCGTAGAGGGGAGGGGAGGGCAAGTGCAGGGCTCCACCAGCGGTTGCTTGGCCGCCCAGACTCAGTGCCGCACGGAGAGCACAAGGCTCCCAGGTCCCCTGGCTGTGGTCTGCAGCCCCACACTCCCGGAGGCTGACTCCGTGGGCGCCCAGAAGGTGCCTGACAGACGTCATGTCCCTAGCGCTCTGCTCCCCGGCAGAGACGTGTGCAGGTGGTGGGGCCTGCCCCTGCGTGTCTGGGCTCCCGCCGGCAGCCCCAGCTCCAGGGAAGCAGCCCCTGAGCCAAGACCTGTAGGGGGCGCGGGGCGCCCCCGCCTGGAAGCCTAGCGCACAGCATGCGGGAAGCGAGCCTCCTCGGGAGAAGAGGAGGCAGCCCAGCTGCGTGCGTCTGCACTCACTCCTTGGGCGGAGCCCAGTGAGCCTCCAGTACGGCAGAGCTCCAGCTCTGCTCAGAGGCCCGATCTGGCAGAGTGGCTGGCATGAGGCTGCTCTGCCCTGGGCGAGCCTTGCCCAGACTTGCCTCGCTGCTAGGCTTCCTGCCCGGGAAGGAGCAGGCTGCGCCAGACAGGCAGACGCTCCTGGCGCCTTCCTGGCCTCAGCTCCACTCCTGCCTTGCCTTTGCACCTAGTCCCCAGGCGTCCTTGCGGAGGGCTTAGGGGCCGGTGGGGTGCACGCTGCCAAGCCCTCCAGCCGTGAGAGCTCTGTCATAGGGAAGGGAATGGCAAGTGCAGGGCTCCTCCAGCGGTCGCTTGGCCGCCCAGACTCAGCACAGCACGGAGAGCACCAGGCTTCCCAGGGCCCCTGGCTGTGGTCTGCAGCCCCACACACCCGGAGGCTGACTCCGTGAGCGCCCAGAAGGTGCCTGACAGACGTCATTTCCCTAGTGCTCTCCCCACCAGCAGAGACGTGTGCAGGTGGTTGGGGCCTGCCCCTGCGTGTCTGGGCTGCCGCCCACAGCCTCCGCTCAGGGGAAGCAGCCCCTGTGCCAAGACCTGCAGGAGGCGCGGGGCGTCCCTGCCTGGAAGCCAAGTGCACGGTCCGCTTGGAAGCGAGCCTCCTTGGGAAGAGTCGAGGGAGCCAAGCCGCGTGCAGCTGCAAGCCCTGCTTGGGCCGAGCCGAGTGTGCCTCCAGGACGGCAGAGCTCCAGCTCTGCTCAGAGGCCGGATCTAGTCAAGTGCCTTGCGCGAGGCTGCTCTGCCCTGGGCGAGACTTGCCCAGGCTTGCCTCGCTGCTAGGCTTGCTGCCCGGGAAGGAGCAGGCTGTGCGATGCTGGGAGAGGCCACTGGCGCCTTCCTGGCCTCAGCTCCACTCCTGCCTTGCCTTTGCATCTAGGCCCCGGGCGTCCTTGGGGAAGGCTTAGGAGCCGGTGGCTTGCACACTGCCGAGCCCTCCAGCAGTGAGGCCTCTCGTAGAGGGGAGGGGAGGGCAAGTGCAGGGCTCCACCAGCGGTTGCTTGGCCGCCCAGACTCAGCGCCGCACGGAGAGCACAAGGCTCCCAGGTCCCCTGGCTGTGGTCTGCAGCCCCACACTCCCGGAGGCTGACTCCGTGGGCGCCCAGAAGGTGCCTGACAGACGTCATGTCCCTAGCGCTCTGCTCCCCGGCAGAGACGTGTGCAGGTGGTGGGGCCTGCCCCTGCGTGTCTGGGCTCCCGCCGGCAGCCCCAGCTCCAGGGAAGCAGCCCCTGAGCCAAGACCTGTAGGGGGCGCGGGGCGCCCCCGCCTGGAAGCCTAGCGCACAGCATGCGGGAAGCGAGCCTCCTCGGGAGAAGAGGAGGCAGCCCAGCTGCGTGCGTCTGCACTCACTCCTTGGGCGGAGCCCAGTGAGCCTCCAGTACGGCAGAGCTCCAGCTCTGCTCAGAGGCCCGATCTGGCAGAGTGGCTGGCGTGAGGCTGCTCTGCCCTGGGCGAGCCTTGCCCAGACTTGCCTCGCTGCTAGGCTTCCTGCCCGGGAAGGAGCAGGCTGCGCCAGACAGGCAGACGCTCCTGGCGCCTTCCTGGCCTCAGCTCCACTCCTGCCTTGCCTTTGCACCTAGTCCCCAGGCGTCCTTGCGGAGGGCTTAGGGGCCGGTGGGGTGCACGCTGCCAAGCCCTCCAGCCGTGAGAGCTCTGTCATAGGGAAGGGAATGGCAAGTGCAGGGCTCCTCCAGCGGTCGCTTGGCCGCCCAGACTCAGCACAGCACGGAGAGCACCAGGCTTCCCAGGGCCCCTGGCTGTGGTCTGCAGCCCCACACACCCAGAGGCTGACTCCGTGAGCGCCCAGAAGGTGCCTGACAGACGTCATTTCCCTAGTGCTCTCCCCACCAGCAGAGACGTGTGCAGGTGGTTGGGGCCTGCCCCTGCGTGTCTGGGCTGCCGCCCACAGCCTCCGCTCAGGGGAAGCAGCCCCTGTGCCAAGACCTGCAGGAGGCACGGGGCGTCCCTGCCTGGAAGCCAAGTGCACGGTCCGCTTGGAAGCGAGCCTCCTTGGGAAGAGTCGAGGGAGCCAAGCCGCGTGCAGCTGCAAGCCCTGCTTGGGCCGAGCCGAGTGTGCCTCCAGGACGGCAGAGCTCCAGCTCTGCTCAGAGGCCGGATCTAGTCAAGTGCCTTGCGCGAGGCTGCTCTGCCCTGGGCGAGACTTGCCCAGGCTTGCCTCGCTGCTAGGCTTGCTGCCCGGGAAGGAGCAGGCTGTGCGATGCTGGGAGAGGCCACTGGCGCCTTCCTGGCCTCAGCTCCACTCCTGCCTTGCCTTTGCATCTAGGCCCCGGGCGTCCTTGGGGAAGGCTTAGGAGCCGGTGGCTTGCACACTGCCGAGCCCTCCAGCAGTGAGGCCTCTCGTAGAGGGGAGGGGAGGGCAAGGGCAGGGCTCCACCAGCGGTTGCTTGGCCGCCCAGACTCAGCGCCGCACGGAGAGCACAAGGCTCCCAGGTCCCCTGGCTGTGGTCTGCAGCCCCACACTCCCGGAGGCTGACTCCGTGGGCGCCCAGAAGGTGCCTGACAGACGTCATGTCCCTAGCGCTCTGCTCCCCGGCAGAGACGTGTGCAGGTGGTGGGGCCTGCCCCTGCGTGTCTGGGCTCCCGCCGGCAGCCCCAGCTCCAGGGAAGCAGCCCCTGAGCCAAGACCTGTAGGGGGCGCGGGGCGCCCCCGCCTGGAAGCCTAGCGCACAGCATGCGGGAAGCGAGCCTCCTCGGGAGAAGAGGAGGCAGCCCAGCTGCGTGCGTCTGCACTCACTCCTTGGGCGGAGCCCAGTGAGCCTCCAGTACGGCAGAGCTCCAGCTCTGCTCAGAGGCCCGATCTGGCAGAGTGGCTGGCGTGAGGCTGCTCTGCCCTGGGCGAGCCTTGCCCAGACTTGCCTCGCTGCTAGGCTTCCTGCCCGGGAAGGAGCAGGCTGCGCCAGACAGGCAGACGCTCCTGGCGCCTTCCTGGCCTCAGCTCCACTCCTGCCTTGCCTTTGCACCTAGTCCCCAGGCGTCCTTGCGGAGGGCTTAGGGGCCGGTGGGGTGCACGCTGCCAAGCCCTCCAGCCGTGAGAGCTCTGTCATAGGGAAGGGAATGGCAAGTGCAGGGCTCCTCCAGCGGTCGCTTGGCCGCCCAGACTCAGCACAGCACGGAGAGCACCAGGCTTCCCAGGGCCCCTGGCTGTGGTCTGCAGCCCCACACACCCGGAGGCTGACTCCGTGAGCGCCCAGAAGGTGCCTGACAGACGTCATTTCCCTAGTGCTCTCCCCACCAGCAGAGACGTGTGCAGGTGGTTGGGGCCTGCCCCTGCGTGTCTGGGCCGCCGCCCACAGCCTCCGCTCAGGGGAAGCAGCCCCTGTGCCAAGACCTGCAGGAGGCGCGGGGCGTCCCTGCCTGGAAGCCAAGTGCACGGTCCGCTTGGAAGCGAGCCTCCTTGGGAAGAGTCGAGGGAGCCAAGCCGCGTGCAGCTGCAAGCCCTGCTTGGGCCGAGCCGAGTGTGCCTCCAGGACGGCAGAGCTCCAGCTCTGCTCCGAGGCCAGATCTAGTCAAGTGCCTTGCGCGAGGCCGCTCTGCCCTGGGCGAGACTTGCCCAGGCTTGCCTCGCTGCTAGGCTTGCTGCCCGGGAAGGAGCAGGCTGTGCGATGCTGGGAGAGGCCCCTGGCGCCTTCCTGGCCTCAGCTCCACTCCTGCCTTGCCTTTGCATCTAGGCCCCGGGCGTCCTTGGGGAAGGCTTAGGAGCCGGTGGCTTGCACACCGCCAAGCCCTCCAGCAGGGAGGCCTCTCGTAGAGGGGAGGGGAGGGCAAGTGCAGGGCTCCTCCAGCGGGTGCTTGGCCGCCCAGACTCAGCGCCGCACGGAGAGCACAAGGCTCCCAGGTCCCCTGGCTGTGGTCTGCAGCCCCACACTCCCGGAGGCTGACTCCGTGGGCGCCCAGAAGGTGCCTGACAGACGTCATGTCCCTAGCGCTCTGCTCCCCAGCAGAGACGTGTGCAGGTGGTGGGGCCTGCCCCTGCGTGTCTGGGCTCCCGCCGGCAGCCCCAGCTCCAGGGAAGCAGCCCCTGAGCCAAGACCTGGAGGAGGCGCGGGGCGCCCCCGCCTGGAAGCCTAGTGCACAGCATGCGGGAAGCGAGCCTCCTCGGGAGAAGAGGAGGCAGCCCAGCTGCGTGCGTCTGCACTCACTCCTTGGGCGGAGCCCAGTGAGCCTCCAGTACGGCAGAGCTCCAGCTCTGCTCAGAGGCCCGATCTGGCAGAGTTGCTGGCGTGAGGCTGCTCTGCCCTGGGCGAGCCTTGCCCAGACTTGCCTCGCTGCTAGGCTTCCTGCCCGGGAAGGAGCAGGCTGCGCCAGACAGGCAGACGCTCCTGGCGCCTTCCTGGCCTCAGCTCCACTCCTGCCTTGCCTTTGCACCTAGTCCCCAGGCGTCCTTGCGGAGGGCTTAGGGGCCGGTGGGGTGCACGCTGCCAAGCCCTCCAGCCGTGAGAGCTCTGTCATAGGGAAGGGCATGGCAAGTGCAGGGCTCCTCCAGCGGTCGCTTGGCCGCCCAGACTCAGCACAGCACGGAGAGCACCAGGCTTCCCAGGGCCCCTGGCTGTGGTCTGCAGCCCCACACACCCAGAGGCTGATTCCGTGAGCGCCCAGAAGGTGCCTGACAGACGTCATTTCCCTAGTGCTCTCCCCACCAGCAGAGACGTGTGCAGGTGGTTGGGGCCTGCCCCTGCGTGTCTGGGCTGCCGCCCACAGCCTCCGCTCAGGGGAAGCAGCCCCTGTGCCAAGACCTGCAGGAGGCACGGGGCGTCCCTGCCTGGAAGCCAAGTGCACGGTCCGCTTGGAAGCGAGCCTCCTTGGGAAGAGTCGAGGGAGCCAAGCCGCGTGCAGCTGCAAGCCCTGCTTGGGCCGAGCCGAGTGTGCCTCCAGGACGGCAGAGCTCCAGCTCTGCTCAGAGGCCGGATCTAGTCAAGTGCCTTGCGCGAGGCTGCTCTGCCCTGGGCGAGACTTGCCCAGGCTTGCCTCGCTGCTAGGCTTGCTGCCCGGGAAGGAGCAGGCTGTGCGATGCTGGGAGAGGCCACTGGCGCCTTCCTGGCCTCAGCTCCACTCCTGCCTTGCCTTTGCATCTAGGCCCCGGGCGTCCTTGGGGAAGGCTTAGGAGCCGGTGGCTTGCACACTGCCGAGCCCTCCAGCAGTGAGGCCTCTCGTAGAGGGGAGGGGAGGGCAAGGGCAGGGCTCCACCAGCGGTTGCTTGGCCGCCCAGACTCAGCGCCGCACGGAGAGCACAAGGCTCCCAGGTCCCCTGGCTGTGGTCTGCAGCCCCACACTCCCGGAGGCTGACTCCGTGGGCGCCCAGAAGGTGCCTGACAGACGTCATGTCCCTAGCGCTCTGCTCCCCGGCAGAGATGTGTGCAGGTGGTGGGGCCTGCCCCTGCGTGTCTGGGCTCCCGCCGGCAGCCCCAGCTCCAGGGAAGCAGCCCCTGAGCCAAGACCTGTAGGGGGCGCGGGGCGCCCCCGCCTGGAAGCCTAGCGCACAGCATGCGGGAAGCGAGCCTCCTCGGGAGAAGAGGAGGCAGCCCAGCTGCGTGCGTCTGCACTCACTCCTTGGGCGGAGCCCAGTGAGCCTCCAGTACGGCAGAGCTCCAGCTCTGCTCAGAGGCCCGATCTGGCAGAGTGGCTGGCGTGAGGCTGCTCTGCCCTGGGCGAGCCTTGCCCAGACTTGCCTCGCTGCTAGGCTTCCTGCCCGGGAAGGAGCAGGCTGCGCCAGACAGGCAGACGCTCCTGGCGCCTTCCTGGCCTCAGCTCCACTCCTGCCTTGCCTTTGCACCTAGTCCCCAGGCGTCCTTGCGGAGGGCTTAGGGGCCGGTGGGGTGCACGCTGCCAAGCCCTCCAGCCGTGAGAGCTCTGTCATAGGGAAGGGAATGGCAAGTGCAGGGCTCCTCCAGCGGTCGCTTGGCCGCCCAGACTCAGCACAGCACGGAGAGCACCAGGCTTCCCAGGGCCCCTGGCTGTGGTCTGCAGCCCCACACACCCGGAGGCTGACTCCGTGAGCGCCCAGAAGGTGCCTGACAGACGTCATTTCCCTAGTGCTCTCCCCACCAGCAGAGACGTGTGCAGGTGGTTGGGGCCTGCCCCTGCGTGTCTGGGCCGCCGCCCACAGCCTCCGCTCAGGGGAAGCAGCCCCTGTGCCAAGACCTGCAGGAGGCGCGGGGCGTCCCTGCCTGGAAGCCAAGTGCACGGTCCGCTTGGAAGCGAGCCTCCTTGGGAAGAGTCGAGGGAGCCAAGCCGCGTGCAGCTGCAAGCCCTGCTTGGGCCGAGCCGAGTGTGCCTCCAGGACGGCAGAGCTCCAGCTCTGCTCCGAGGCCAGATCTAGTCAAGTGCCTTGCGCGAGGCCGCTCTGCCCTGGGCGAGACTTGCCCAGGCTTGCCTCGCTGCTAGGCTTGCTGCCCGGGAAGGAGCAGGCTGTGCGATGCTGGGAGAGGCCCCTGGCGCCTTCCTGGCCTCAGCTCCACTCCTGCCTTGCCTTTGCATCTAGGCCCCGGGCGTCCTTGGGGAAGGCTTAGGAGCCGGTGGCTTGCACACCGCCAAGCCCTCCAGCAGGGAGGCCTCTCGTAGAGGGGAGGGGAGGGCAAGTGCAGGGCTCCTCCAGCGGGTGCTTGGCCGCCCAGACTCAGCGCCGCACGGAGAGCACAAGGCTCCCAGGTCCCCTGGCTGTGGTCTGCAGCCCCACACTCCCGGAGGCTGACTCCGTGGGCGCCCAGAAGGTGCCTGACAGACGTCATGTCCCTAGCGCTCTGCTCCCCAGCAGAGACGTGTGCAGGTGGTGGGGCCTGCCCCTGCGTGTCTGGGCTCCCGCCGGCAGCCCCAGCTCCAGGGAAGCAGCCCCTGAGCCAAGACCTGGAGGAGGCGCGGGGCGCCCCCGCCTGGAAGCCTAGTGCACAGCATGCGGGAAGCGAGCCTCCTCGGGAGAAGAGGAGGCAGCCCAGCTGCGTGCGTCTGCACTCACTCCTTGGGCGGAGCCCAGTGAGCCTCCAGTACGGCAGAGCTCCAGCTCTGCTCAGAGGCCCGATCTGGCAGAGTTGCTGGCGTGAGGCTGCTCTGCCCTGGGCGAGCCTTGCCCAGACGTGCCTCGCTGCTAGGCTTCCTGCCCGGGAAGGAGCAGGCTGCGCCAGACAGGCAGACGCTCCTGGCGCCTTCCTGGCCTCAGCTCCACTCCTGCCTTGCCTTTGCACCTAGTCCCCAGGCGTCCTTGCGGAGGGCTTAGGGGCCGGTGGGTTGCACGCTGCCAAGCCCTCCAGCCGTGAGAGCTCTGTCATAGGGAAGGGAATGGCAAGTGCAGGGCTCCTCCAGCGCTCGCTTGGCCGCCCAGACTCAGCACAGCACGGAGAGCACCAGGCTTCCCAGGGCCCCTGGCTGTGGTCTGCAGCCCCACACACCCGGAGGCTGACTCCGTGAGCGCCCAGAAGGTGCCTGACAGACGTCATTTCCCTAGTGCTCTCCCAACCAGCAGAGACGTGTGCAGGTGGCTGGGGCCTGCCCCTGCGTGTCTGGGCTGCCGCCCACAGCCTCCGCTCAGGGGAAGCAGCCCCTGTGCCAAGACCTGCAGGAGGCGCGGGGCGTCCCTGCCTGGAAGCCAAGTGCACAGTCCGCTTGGAAGCGAGCCTCCTTGGGAAGAGTCGAGGGAGCCAAGCCGCGTGCAGCTGCAATCCCTGCTTGGGCCGAGCCGAGTGTGCCTCCAGGACGGCAGAGCTCCAGCTCTGCTCCGAGGCCGGATCTAGTCAAGTGCCTTGCGCGAGGCCGCTCTGCCCTGGGCGAGACTTGCCCAGGCTTGCCTCGCTGCTAGGCTTGCTGCCCGGGAAGGAGCAGGCTGTGCGATGCTGGGAGAGGCCCCTGGCGCCTTCCTGGCCTCAGCTCCACTCCTGCCTTGCCTTTGCATCTAGGCCCCGGGCGTCCTTGGGGAAGGCTTAGGAGCCGGTGGCTTGCACACCGCCAAGCCCTCCAGCAGGGAGGCCTCTCGTAGAGGGGAGGGGAGGGCAAGTGCAGGGCTCCTCCAGCGGGTGCTTGGCCGCCCAGACTCAGCGCCGCACGGAGAGCACAAGGCTCCCAGGTCCCCTGGCTGTGGTCTGCAGCCCCACACTCCCGGAGGCTGACTCCGTGGGCGCCCAGAAGGTGCCTGACAGACGTCATGTCCCTAGCGCTCTGCTCCCCAGCAGAGACGTGTGCAGGTGGTGGGGCCTGCCCCTGCGTGTCTGGGCTCCCGCCGGCAGCCCCAGCTCCAGGGAAGCAGCCCCTGAGCCAAGACCTGTAGGAGGCGCGGGGCGCCCCCGCCTGGAAGCCTAGTGCACAGCATGCGGGAAGCGAGCCTCCTCGGGAGAAGAGGAGGCAGCCCAGCTGCGTGCGTCTGCACTCACTCCTTGGGCGGAGCCCAGTGAGCCTCCAGTACGGCAGAGCTCCAGCTCTGCTCAGAGGCCCGATCTGGCAGAGTTGCTGGCGTGAGGCTGCTCTGCCCTGGGCGAGCCTTGCCCAGACGTGCCTCGCTGCTAGGCTTCCTGCCCGGGAAGGAGCAGGCTGCGCCAGACAGGCAGACGCTCCTGGCGCCTTCCTGGCCTCAGCTCCACTCCTGCCTTGCCTTTGCACCTAGTCCCCAGGCGTCCTTGCGGAGGGCTTAGGGGCCGGTGGGTTGCACGCTGCCAAGCCCTCCAGCCGTGAGAGCTCTGTCATAGGGAAGGGAATGGCAAGTGCAGGGCTCCTCCAGCGCTCGCTTGGCCGCCCAGACTCAGCACAGCACGGAGAGCACCAGGCTTCCCAGGGCCCCTGGCTGTGGTCTGCAGCCCCACACACCCGGAGGCTGACTCCGTGAGCGCCCAGAAGGTGCCTGACAGACGTCATTTCCCTAGTGCTCTCCCAACCAGCAGAGACGTGTGCAGGTGGCTGGGGCCTGCCCCTGCGTGTCTGGGCTGCCGCCCACAGCCTCCGCTCAGGGGAAGCAGCCCCTGTGCCAAGACCTGCAGGAGGCGCGGGGCGTCCCTGCCTGGAAGCCAAGAGCACAGTCCGCTTGGAAGCGAGCCTCCTTGGGAAGAGTCGAGGGAGCCAAGCCGCGTGCAGCTGCAATCCCTGCTTGGGCCGAGCCGAGTGTGCCTCCAGGACGGCAGAGCTCCAGCTCTGCTCCGAGGCCAGATCTAGTCAAGTGCCTTGCGCGAGGCCGCTCTGCCCTGGGCGAGACTTGCCCAGGCTTGCCTCGCTGCTAGGCTTGCTGCCCGGGAAGGAGCAGGCTGTGCGATGCTGGGAGAGGCCACTGGCGCCTTCCTGGCCTCAGCTCCACTCCTGCCTTGCCTTTGCATCTAGGCCCCGGGCGTCCTTGGGGAAGGCTTAGGAGCCGGTGGCTTGCACACCGCCAAGCCCTCCAGCAGGGAGGCCTCTCGTAGAGGGGAGGGGAGGGCAAGTGCAGGGCTCCTCCAGCGGGTGCTTGGCCGCCCAGACTCAGCGCCGCACGGAGAGCACAAGGCTCCCAGGTCCCCTGGCTGTGGTCTGCAGCCCCACACTCCCGGAGGCTGACTCCGTGGGCGCCCAGAAGGTGCCTGACAGACGTCATGTCCCTAGCGCTCTGCTCCCCAGCAGAGACGTGTGCAGGTGGTGGGGCCTGCCCCTGCGTGTCTGGGCTCCCGCCGGCAGCCCCAGCTCCAGGGAAGCAGCCCCTGAGCCAAGACCTGGAGGAGGCGCGGGGCGCCCCCGCCTGGAAGCCTAGTGCACAGCATGCGGGAAGCGAGCCTCCTCGGGAGAAGAGGAGGCAGCCCAGCTGCGTGCGTCTGCACTCACTCCTTGGGCGGAACCCAGTGAGCCTCCAGTACGGCAGAGCTCCAGCTCTGCTCAGAGGCCCGATCTGGCAGAGTTGCTGGCGTGAGGCTGCTCTGCCCTGGGCGAGCCTTGCCCAGACGTGCCTCGCTGCTAGGCTTCCTGCCCGGGAAGGAGCAGGCTGCGCCAGACAGGCAGACGCTCCTGGCGCCTTCCTGGCCTCAGCTCCACTCCTGCCTTGCCTTTGCACCTAGTCCCCAGGCGTCCTTGCGGAGGGCTTAGGGGCCGGTGGGTTGCACGCTGCCAAGCCCTCCAGCCGTGAGAGCTCTGTCATAGGGAAGGGAATGGCAAGTGCAGGGCTCCTCCAGCGGTCGCTTGCCCGCCCAGACTCAGCACAGCACGGAGAGCACCAGGCTTCCCAGGGCCCCTGGCTGTGGTCTGCAGCCCCACACACCCGGAGGCTGACTCCGTGAGCGCCCAGAAGGTGCCTGACAGACGTCATTTCCCTAGTGCTCTCCCAACCAGCAGAGACGTGTGCAGGTGGCTGGGGCCTGCCCCTGCGTGTCTGGGCTGCCGCCCACAGCCTCCGCTCAGGGGAAGCAGCCCCTGTGCCAAGACCTGCAGGAGGCGCGGGGCGTCCCTGCCTGGAAGCCAAGAGCACAGTCCGCTTGGAAGCGAGCCTCCTTGGGAAGAGTCGAGGGAGCCAAGCCGCGTGCAGCTGCAATCCCTGCTTGGGCCGAGCCGAGTGTGCCTCCAGGACGGCAGAGCTCCAGCTCTGCTCCGAGGCCAGATCTAGTCAAGTGCCTTGCGCGAGGCCGCTCTGCCCTGGGCGAGACTTGCCCAGGCTTGCCTCGCTGCTAGGCTTGCTGCCCGGGAAGGAGCAGGCTGTGCGATGCTGGGAGAGGCCCCTGGCGCCTTCCTGGCCTCAGCTCCACTCCTGCCTTGCCTTTGCATCTAGGCCCCGGGCGTCCTTGGGGAAGGCTTAGGAGCCGGTGGCTTGCACACCGCCAAGCCCTCCAGCAGGGAGGCCTCTCGTAGAGGGGAGGGGAGGGCAAGTGCAGGGCTCCTCCAGCGGGTGCTTGGCCGCCCTGACTCAGCGCCGCACGGAGAGCACAAGGCTCCCAGGTCCCCTGGCTGTGGTCTGCAGCCCCACACTCCCGGAGGCTGACTCCGTGGGCGCCCAGAAGGTGCCTGACAGACGTCATGTCCCTAGCGCTCTGCTCCCCAGCAGAGACGTGTGCAGGTGGTGGGGCCTGCCCCTGCGTGTCTGGGCTCCCGCCGGCAGCCCCAGCTCCAGGGAAGCAGCCCCTGAGCCAAGACCTGGAGGAGGCGCGGGGCGCCCCCGCCTGGAAGCCTAGTGCACAGCATGCGGGAAGCGAGCCTCCTCGGGAGAAGAGGAGGCAGCCCAGCTGCGTGCGTCTGCACTCACTCCTTGGGCGGAGCCCAGTGAGCCTCCAGTACGGCAGAGCTCCAGCTCTGCTCAGAGGCCCGATCTGGCAGAGTTGCTGGCGTGAGGCTGCTCTGCCCTGGGCGAGCCTTGCCCAGACGTGCCTCGCTGCTAGGCTTCCTGCCCGGGAAGGAGCAGGCTGCGCCAGACAGGCAGACGCTCCTGGCGCCTTCCTGGCCTCAGCTCCACTCCTGCCTTGCCTTTGCACCTAGTCCCCAGGCGTCCTTGCGGAGGGCTTAGGGGCCGGTGGGTTGCACTATGCCAAGCCCTCCAGCCGTGAGAGCTCTGTCATAGGGAAGGGAATGGCAAGTGCAGGGCTCCTCCAGCGCTCGCTTGGCCGCCCAGACTCAGCACAGCACGGAGAGCACCAGGCTTCCCAGGGCCCCTGGCTGTGGTCTGCAGCCCCACACACCCGGAGGCTGACTCCGTGAGCGCCCAGAAGGTGCCTGACAGACGTCATTTCCCTAGTGCTCTCCCAACCAGCAGAGACGTGTGCAGGTAGCTGGGGCCTGCCCCTGCGTGTCTGGGCTGCCGCCCACAGCCTCCGCTCAGGGGAAGCAGCCCCTGTGCCAAGACCTGCAGGAGGCGCGGGGCGTCCCTGCCTGGAAGCCAAGTGCACAGTCCGCTTGGAAGCGAGCCTCCTTGGGAAGAGTCGAGGGAGCCAAGCCGCGTGCAGCTGCAATCCCTGCTTGGGCCGAGCCGAGTGTGCCTCCAGGACGGCAGAGCTCCAGCTCTGCTCCGAGGCCGGATCTAGTCAAGTGCCTTGCGCGAGGCCGCTCTGCCCTGGGCGAGACTTGCCCAGGCTTGCCTCGCTGCTAGGCTTGCTGCCCGGGAAGGAGCAGGCTGTGCGATGCTGGGAGAGGCCCCTGGCGCCTTCCTGGCCTCAGCTCCACTCCTGCCTTGCCTTTGCATCTAGGCCCCGGGCGTCCTTGGGGAAGGCTTAGGAGCCGGTGGCTTGCACACCGCCAAGCCCTCCAGCAGGGAGGCCTCTCGTAGAGGGGAGGGGAGGGCAAGTGCAGGGCTCCTCCAGCGGGTGCTTGGCCGCCCAGACTCAGCGCCGCACGGAGAGCACAAGGCTCCCAGGTCCCCTGGCTGTGGTCTGCAGCCCCACACTCCCGGAGGCTGACTCCGTGGGCGCCCAGAAGGTGCCTGACAGACGTCATGTCCCTAGCGCTCTGCTCCCCAGCAGAGACGTGTGCAGGTGGTGGGGCCTGCCCCTGCGTGTCTGGGCTCCCGCCGGCAGCCCCAGCTCCAGGGAAGCAGCCCCTGAGCCAAGACCTGTAGGAGGCGCGGGGCGCCCCCGCCTGGAAGCCTAGTGCACAGCATGCGGGAAGCGAGCCTCCTCGGGAGAAGAGGAGGCAGCCCAGCTGCGTGCGTCTGCACTCACTCCTTGGGCGGAGCCCAGTGAGCCTCCAGTACGGCAGAGCTCCAGCTCTGCTCAGAGGCCCGATCTGGCAGAGTTGCTGGCGTGAGGCTGCTCTGCCCTGGGCGAGCCTTGCCCAGACGTGCCTCGCTGCTAGGCTTCCTGCCCGGGAAGGAGCAGGCTGCGCCAGACAGGCAGACGCTCCTGGCGCCTTCCTGGCCTCAGCTCCACTCCTGCCTTGCCTTTGCACCTAGTCCCCAGGCGTCCTTGCGGAGGGCTTAGGGGCCGGTGGGGTGCACGCTGCCAAGCCCTCCAGCCGTGAGAGCTCTGTCATAGGGAAGGGAATGGCAAGTGCAGGGCTCCTCCAGCGCTCGCTTGGCCGCCCAGACTCAGCACAGCACGGAGAGCACCAGGCTTCCCAGGGCCCCTGGCTGTGGTCTGCAGCCCCACACACCCGGAGGCTGACTCCGTGAGCGCCCAGAAGGTGCCTGACAGACGTCATTTCCCTAGTGCTCTCCCAACCAGCAGAGACGTGTGCAGGTGGCTGGGGCCTGCCCCTGCGTGTCTGGGCTGCCGCCCACAGCCTCCGCTCAGGGGAAGCAGCCCCTGTGCCAAGACCTGCAGGAGGCGCGGGGCGTCCCTGCCTGGAAGCCAAGTGCACGGTCCGCTTGGAAGCGAGCCTCCTTGGGAAGAGTCGAGGGAGCCAAGCCGCGTGCAGCTGCAATCCCTGCTTGGGCCGAGCCGAGTGTGCCTCCAGGACGGCAGAGCTCCAGCTCTGCTCCGAGGCCGGATCTAGTCAAGTGCCTTGCGCGAGGCCGTTCTGCCCTGGGCGAGACTTGCCCAGGCTTGCCTCGCTGCTAGGCTTGCTGCCCGGGAAGGAGCAGGCTGTGCGATGCTGGGAGAGGCCCCTGGCGCCTTCCTGGCCTCAGCTCCACTCCTGCCTTGCCTTTGCATCTAGGCCCCGGGCATCCTTGGGGAAGGCTTAGGAGCCGGTGGCTTGCACACCGCCAAGCCCTCCAGCAGGGAGGCCTCTCGTAGAGGGGAGGGGAGGGCAAGTGCAGGGCTCCTCCAGCGGGTGCTTGGCCGCCCAGACTCAGCGCCGCACGGAGAGCACAAGGCTCCCAGGTCCCCTGGCTGTGGTCTGCAGCCCCACACTCCCGGAGGCTGACTCCGTGGGCGCCCAGAAGGTGCCTGACAGACGTCATGTCCCTAGCGCTCTGCTCCCCAGCAGAGACGTGTGCAGGTGGTGGGGCCTGCCCCTGCGTGTCTGGGCTCCCGCCGGCAGCCCCAGCTCCAGGGAAGCAGCCCCTGAGCCAAGACCTGTAGGAGGCGCGGGGCGCCGCCGCCTTGAAGCCTAGTGCACAGCATGCGGGAAGCGAGCCTCCTCGGGAGAAGAGGAGGCAGCCCAGCTGCGTGCGTCTGCACTCACTCCTTGGGCGGAGCCCAGTGAGCCTCCAGTACGGCAGAGCTCCAGCTCTGCTCAGAGGCCCGATCTGGCAGAGTTGCTGGCGTGAGGCTGCTCTGCCCTGGGCGAGCCTTGCCCAGACGTGCCTCGCTGCTAGGCTTCCTGCCCGGGAAGGAGCAGGCTGCGCCAGACAGGCAGACGCTCCTGGCGCCTTCCTGGCCTCAGCTCCACTCCTGCCTTGCCTTTGCACCTAGTCCCCAGGCGTCCTTGCGGAGGGCTTAGGGGCCGGTGGGGTGCACGCTGCCAAGCCCTCCAGCCGTGAGAGCTCTGTCATAGGGAAGGGAATGGCAAGTGCAGGGCTCCTCCAGCGCTCGCTTGGCCGCCCAGACTCAGCACAGCACGGAGAGCACCAGGCTTCCCAGGGCCCCTGGCTGTGGTCTGCAGCCCCACACACCCGGAGGCTGACTCCGTGAGCGCCCAGAAGGTGCCTGACAGACGTCATTTCCCTAGTGCTCTCCCAACCAGCAGAGACGTGTGCAGGTGGCTGGGGCCTGCCCCTGCGTGTCTGGGCTGCCGCCCACAGCCTCCGCTCAGGGGAAGCAGCCCCTGTGCCAAGACCTGCAGGAGGCGCGGGGCGTCCCTGCCTGGAAGCCAAGTGCACGGTCCGCTTGGAAGCGAGCCTCCTTGGGAAGAGTCGAGGGAGCCAAGCCGCGTGCAGCTGCAATCCCTGCTTGGGCCGAGCCGAGTGTGCCTCCAGGACGGCAGAGCTCCAGCTCTGCTCAGAGGCCGGATCTAGTCAAGTGCCTTGCGCGAGGCTGCTCTGCCCTGGGCGAGACTTGCCCAGGCTTGCCTCGCTGCTAGCCTTGCTGCCCGGGAAGGAGCAGGCTGTGCGATGCTGGGAGAGGCCACTGGCGCCTTCCTGGCCTCAGCTCCACTCCTGCCTTGCCTTTGCATCTAGGCCCCAGGGGTCCTTGGGGAAGGCTTAGGAGCCGGTGGCTTGCACACTGCCAAGCCCTCCAGCAGTGAGGCCTCTCGTAGAGGGGAGGGGAGGGCAAGTGCAGGGCTCCACCAGCGGTTGCTTGGCCGCCCAGACTCAGCGCCGCACGGAGAGCACAAGGCTCCCAGGTCCCCTGGCTGTGGTCAGCAGCCCCACACTCCCGGAGGCTGACTCCGTGGGCGCCCAGAAGGTGCCTGACAGACGTCATGTCCCTAGCGCTCTGCTCCCCAGCAGAGACGTGTGCAGGTGGTGGGGCCTGCCCCTGCGTGTCTGGGCTCCCGCCTGCAGCCCCAGCTCCAGGGAAGCAGCCCCTGAGCCAAGACCTGTAGGGGGCGCGGGGCGCCCCCGCCTGGAAGCCTAGTGCACAGCATGCGGGAAGCGAGCCTCCTCGGGAGAAGAGGAGGCAGCCCAGCTGCGTGCGTCTGCACTCACTCCTTGGGCGGAGCCCAGTGAGCCTCCAGTACGGCAGAGCTCCAGCTCTGCTCAGAGGCCCGATCTGGCAGAGTGGCTGGCGTGAGGCTGCTCTGCCCTGGGCGAGCCTTGCCCAGACGTGCCTCGCTGCTAGGCTTCCTGCCCGGGAAGGAGCAGGCTGCGCCAGACAGGCAGACGCTCCTGGCGCCTTCCTGGCCTCAGCTCCACTCCTGCCTTGCCTTTGCACCTAGTCCCCAGGCGTCCTTGCGGAGGGCTTAGGGGCCGGTGGGGTGCACGCTGCCAAGCCCTCCAGCCGTGAGAGCTCTGTCATAGGGAAGGGAATGGCAAGTGCAGGGCTCCTCCAGCGCTCGCTTGGCCGCCCAGACTCAGCACAGCACGGAGAGCACCAGGCTTCCCAGGGCCCCTGGCTGTGGTCTGCAGCCCCACACACCCGGAGGCTGACTCCGTGAGCGCCCAGAAGGTGCCTGACAGACGTCATTTCCCTAGTGCTCTCCCCACCAGCAGAGACGTGTGCAGGTGGTTGGGGCCTGCCCCTGCGTGTCTGGGCTGCCGCCCACAGCCTCCGCTCAGGGGAAGCAGCCCCTGTGCCAATCCCTGCAGGAGGCGCGGGGCGTCCCTGCCTGGAAGCCAAGTGCACGGTCCGCTTGGAAGCGAGCCTCCTTGGGAAGAGTCGAGGGAGCCAAGCCGCGTGCAGCTGCAATCCCTGCTTGGGCCGAGCCGAGTGTGCCTCCAGGACGGCAGAGCTCCAGCTCTGCTCAGAGGCCGGATCTAGTCAAGTGCCTTGCGCGAGGCTGCTCTGCCCTGGGCGAGACTTGCCCAGGCTTGCCTCGCTGCTAGGCTTGCTGCCCGGGAAGGAGCAGGCTGTGCGATGCTGGGAGAGGCCACTGGCGCCTTCCTGGCCTCAGCTCCACTCCTGCCTTGCCTTTGCATCTAGGCCCCGGGCGTCCTTGGGGAAGGCTTAGGAGCCGGTGGCTTGCACACTGCCAAGCCCTCCAGCAGTGAGGCCTCTCGTAGAGGGGAGGGGAGGGCAAGTGCAGGGCTCCACCAGCGGTTGCTTGGCCGCCCAGACTCAGCGCCGCACGGAGAGCACAAGGCTCCCAGGTACCCTGGCTGTGCTCTGCAGCCCCACACTCCCGGAGGCTGACTCCGTGGGCGCCCAGAAGGTGCCTGACAGACGTCATGTCCCTAGCGCTCTGCTCCCCAGCAGAGACGTGTGCAGCTGGTGGGGCCTGCCCCTGCGTGTCTGGGCTCCCGCCTGCAGCCCCAGCTCCAGGGAAGCAGCCCCTGAGCCAAGACCTGTAGGGGGCGCGGGGCGCCCCCGCCTGGAAGCCTAGTGCACAGCATGCGGGAAGCGAGCCTCCTCGGGAGAAGAGGAGGCAGCCCAGCTGCGTGCGTCTGCACTCACTCCTTGGGCGGAGCCCAGTGAGCCTCCAGTACGGCAGAGCTCCAGCTCTGCTCAGAGGCCCGATCTGGCAGAGTGGCTGGCGGGAGGCTGCTCTGCCCTGGGCGAGCCTTGCCCAGACGTGCCTCGCTGCTAGGCTTCCTGCCCGGGAAGGAGCAGGCTGCGCCAGACAGGCAGACGCTCCTGGCGCCTTCCTGGCCTCAGCTCCACTCCTGCCTTGCCTTTGCACCTAGTCCCCAGGCGTCCTTGCGGAGGGCTTAGGGGCCGGTGGGGTGCACGCTGCCAAGCCCTCCAGCCGTGAGAGCTCTGTCATAGGGAAGGGAATGGCAAGTGCAGGGCTCCTCCAGCGCTCGCTTGGCCGCCCAGACTCAGCACAGCACGGAGAGCACCAGGCTTCCCAGGGCCCCTGGCTGTGGTCTGCAGCCCCACACACCCGGAGGCTGACTCCGTGAGCGCCCAGAAGGTGCCTGACAGACGTCATTTCCCTAGTGCTCTCCCCACCAGCAGAGACGTGTGCAGGTGGTTGGGGCCTGCCCCTGCGTGTCTGGGCTGCCGCCCACAGCCTCCGCTCAGGGGAAGCAGCCCCTGTGCCAATCCCTGCAGGAGGCGCGGGGCGTCCCTGCCTGGAAGCCAAGTGCACGGTCCGCTTGGAAGCGAGCCTCCTTGGGAAGAGTCGAGGGAGCCAAGCCGCGTGCAGCTGCAATCCCTGCTTGGGCCGAGCCGAGTGTGCCTCCAGGACGGCAGAGCTCCAGCTCTGCTCAGAGGCCGGATCTAGTCAAGTGCCTTGCGCGAGGCTGCTCTGCCCTGGGCGAGACTTGCCCAGGCTTGCCTCGCTGCTAGGCTTGCTGCCCGGGAAGGAGCAGGCTGTGCGATGCTGGGAGAGGCCACTGGCGCCTTCCTGGCCTCAGCTCCACTCCTGCCTTGCCTTTGCATCTAGGCCCCGGGCGTCCTTGGGGAAGGCTTAGGAGCCGGTGGCTTGCACACTGCCAAGCCCTCCAGCAGTGAGGCCTCTCGTAGAGGGGAGGGGAGGGCAAGTGCAGGGCTCCACCAGCGGTTGCTTGGCCGCCCAGACTCAGCGCCGCACGGAGAGCACAAGGCTCCCAGGTACCCTGGCTGTGCTCTGCAGCCCCACACTCCCGGAGGCTGACTCCGTGGGCGCCCAGAAGGTGCCTGACAGACGTCATGTCCCTAGCGCTCTGCTCCCCAGCAGAGACGTGTGCAGCTGGTGGGGCCTGCCCCTGCGTGTCTGGGCTCCCGCCTGCAGCCCCAGCTCCAGGGAAGCAGCCCCTGAGCCAAGACCTGTAGGGGGCGCGGGGCGCCCCCGCCTGGAAGCCTAGTGCACAGCATGCGGGAAGCGAGCCTCCTCGGGAGAAGAGGAGGCAGCCCAGCTGCGTGCGTCTGCACTCACTCCTTGGGCGGAGCCCAGTGAGCCTCCAGTACGGCAGAGCTCCAGCTCTGCTCAGAGGCCCGATCTGGCAGAGTGGCTGGCGGGAGGCTGCTCTGCCCTGGGCGAGCCTTGCCCAGACGTGCCTCGCTGCTAGGCTTCCTGCCCGGGAAGGAGCAGGCTGCGCCAGACAGGCAGACGCTCCTGGCGCCTTCCTGGCCTCAGCTCCACTCCTGCCTTGCCTTTGCACCTAGTCCCCAGGCGTCCTTGCGGAGGGCTTAGGGGCCGGTGGGTTGCACGCTGCCAAGCCCTCCAGCCGTGAGAGCTCTGTCATAGGGAAGGGAATGGCAAGTGCAGGGCTCCTCCAGCGCTCGCTTGGCCGCCCAGACTCAGCACAGCACGGAGAGCACCAGGCTTCCCAGGGCCCCTGGCTGTGGTCTGCAGCCCCACACACCCGGAGGCTGACTCCGTGAGCGCCCAGAAGGTGCCTGACAGACGTCATTTCCCTAGTGCTCTCCCAAGCAGCAGAGACGTGTGCAGGTGGCTGGGGCCTGCCCCTGCGTGTCTGGGCTGCCGCCCACAGCCTCCGCTCAGGGGAAGCAGCCCCTGTGCCAAGACCTGCAGGAGGCGCGGGGCGTCCCTGCCTGGAAGCCAAGTGCACAGTCCGCTTGGAAGCGAGCCTCCTTGGGAAGAGTCGAGGGAGCCAAGCCGCGTGCAGCTGCAATCCCTGCTTGGGCCGAGCCGAGTGTGCCTCCAGGACGGCAGAGCTCCAGCTCTGCTCCGAGGCCGGATCTAGTCAAGTGCCTTGCGCGAGGCCGCTCTGCCCTGGGCGAGACTTGCCCAGGCTTGCCTCGCTGCTAGGCTTGCTGCCCGGGAAGGAGCAGGCTGTGCGATGCTGGGAGAGGCCCCTGGCGCCTTCCTGGCCTCAGCTCCACTCCTGCCTTGCCTTTGCATCTAGGCCCCGGGCGTCCTTGGGGAAGGCTTAGGAGCCGGTGGCTTGCACACCGCCAAGCCCTCCAGCAGGGAGGCCTCTCGTAGAGGGGAGGGGAGGGCAAGTGCAGGGCTCCTCCAGCGGGTGCTTGGCCGCCCAGACTCAGCGCCGCACGGAGAGCACAAGGCTCCCAGGTCCCCTGGCTGTGGTCTGCAGCCCCACACTCCCGGAGGCTGACTCCGTGGGCGCCCAGAAGGTGCCTGACAGACGTCATGTCCCTAGCGCTCTGCTCCCCAGCAGAGACGTGTGCAGGTGGTGGGGCCTGCCCCTGCGTGTCTGGGCTCCCGCCGGCAGCCCCAGCTCCAGGGAAGCAGCCCCTGAGCCAAGACCTGGAGGACGCGCGGGGCGCCCCCGCCTGGAAGCCTAGTGCACAGCATGCGGGAAGCGAGCCTCCTCGGGAGAAGAGGAGGCAGCCCAGCTGCGTGCGTCTGCACTCACTCCTTGGGCGGAGCCCAGTGAGCCTCCAGTACGGCAGAGCTCCAGCTCTGCTCAGAGGCCCGATCTGGCAGAGTTGCTGGCGTGAGGCTGCTCTGCCCTGGGCGAGCCTTGCCCAGACGTGCCTCGCTGCTAGGCTTCCTGCCCGGGAAGGAGCAGGCTGCGCCAGACAGGCAGACGCTCCTGGCGCCTTCCTGGCCTCAGCTCCACTCCTGCCTTGCCTTTGCACCTAGTCCCCAGGCGTCCTTGCGGAGGGCTTAGGGGCCGGTGGGGTGCACGCTGCCAAGCCCTCCAGCCGTGAGAGCTCTGTCATAGGGAAGGGAATGGCAAGTGCAGGGCTCCTCCAGCGCTCGCTTGGCCGCCCAGACTCAGCACAGCACGGAGAGCACCAGGCTTCCCAGGGCCCCTGGCTGTGGTCTGCAGCCCCACACACCCGGAGGCTGACTCCGTGAGCGCCCAGAAGGTGCCTGACAGACGTCATTTCCCTAGTGCTCTCCCCACCAGCAGAGACGTGTGCAGGTGGTTGGGGCCTGCCCCTGCGTGTCTGGGCTGCCGCCCACAGCCTCCGCTCAGGGGAAGCAGCCCCTGTGCCAATCCCTGCAGGAGGCGCGGGGCGTCCCTGCCTGGAAGCCAAGTGCACGGTCCGCTTGGAAGCGAGCCTCCTTGGGAAGAGTCGAGGGAGCCAAGCCGCGTGCAGCTGCAATCCCTGCTTGGGCCGAGCCGAGTGTGCCTCCAGGACGGCAGAGCTCCAGCTCTGCTCAGAGGCCGGATCTAGTCAAGTGCCTTGCGCGAGGCTGCTCTGCCCTGGGCGAGACTTGCCCAGGCTTGCCTCGCTGCTAGGCTTGCTGCCCGGGAAGGAGCAGGCTGTGCGATGCTGGGAGAGGCCACTGGCGCCTTCCTGGCCTCAGCTCCACTCCTGCCTTGCCTTTGCATCTAGGCCCCGGGCGTCCTTGGGGAAGGCTTAGGAGCCGGTGGCTTGCACACTGCCAAGCCCTCCAGCAGTGAGGCCTCTCGTAGAGGGGAGGGGAGGGCAAGTGCAGGGCTCCACCAGCGGTTGCTTGGCCGCCCAGACTCAGCGCCGCACGGAGAGCACAAGGCTCCCAGGTACCCTGGCTGTGCTCTGCAGCCCCACACTCCCGGAGGCTGACTCCGTGGGCGCCCAGAAGGTGCCTGACAGACGTCATGTCCCTAGCGCTCTGCTCCCCAGCAGAGACGTGTGCAGCTGGTGGGGCCTGCCCCTGCGTGTCTGGGCTCCCGCCTGCAGCCCCAGCTCCAGGGAAGCAGCCCCTGAGCCAAGACCTGTAGGGGGCGCGGGGCGCCCCCGCCTGGAAGCCTAGTGCACAGCATGCGGGAAGCGAGCCTCCTCGGGAGAAGAGGAGGCAGCCCAGCTGCGTGCGTCTGCACTCACTCCTTGGGCGGAGCCCAGTGAGCCTCCAGTACGGCAGAGCTCCAGCTCTGCTCAGAGGCCCGATCTGGCAGAGTGGCTGGCGGGAGGCTGCTCTGCCCTGGGCGAGCCTTGCCCAGACGTGCCTCGCTGCTAGGCTTCCTGCCCGGGAAGGAGCAGGCTGCGCCAGACAGGCAGACGCTCCTGGCGCCTTCCTGGCCTCAGCTCCACTCCTGCCTTGCCTTTGCACCTAGTCCCCAGGCGTCCTTGCGGAGGGCTTAGGGGCCGGTGGGTTGCACGCTGCCAAGCCCTCCAGCCGTGAGAGCTCTGTCATAGGGAAGGGAATGGCAAGTGCAGGGCTCCTCCAGCGCTCGCTTGGCCGCCCAGACTCAGCACAGCACGGAGAGCACCAGGCTTCCCAGGGCCCCTGGCTGTGGTCTGCAGCCCCACACACCCGGAGGCTGACTCCGTGAGCGCCCAGAAGGTGCCTGACAGACGTCATTTCCCTAGTGCTCTCCCAAGCAGCAGAGACGTGTGCAGGTGGCTGGGGCCTGCCCCTGCGTGTCTGGGCTGCCGCCCACAGCCTCCGCTCAGGGGAAGCAGCCCCTGTGCCAAGACCTGCAGGAGGCGCGGGGCGTCCCTGCCTGGAAGCCAAGTGCACAGTCCGCTTGGAAGCGAGCCTCCTTGGGAAGAGTCGAGGGAGCCAAGCCGCGTGCAGCTGCAATCCCTGCTTGGGCCGAGCCGAGTGTGCCTCCAGGACGGCAGAGCTCCAGCTCTGCTCCGAGGCCGGATCTAGTCAAGTGCCTTGCGCGAGGCCGCTCTGCCCTGGGCGAGACTTGCCCAGGCTTGCCTCGCTGCTAGGCTTGCTGCCCGGGAAGGAGCAGGCTGTGCGATGCTGGGAGAGGCCCCTGGCGCCTTCCTGGCCTCAGCTCCACTCCTGCCTTGCCTTTGCATCTAGGCCCCGGGCGTCCTTGGGGAAGGCTTAGGAGCCGGTGGCTTGCACACCGCCAAGCCCTCCAGCAGGGAGGCCTCTCGTAGAGGGGAGGGGAGGGCAAGTGCAGGGCTCCTCCAGCGGGTGCTTGGCCGCCCAGACTCAGCGCCGCACGGAGAGCACAAGGCTCCCAGGTCCCCTGGCTGTGGTCTGCAGCCCCACACTCCCGGAGGCTGACTCCGTGGGCGCCCAGAAGGTGCCTGACAGACGTCATGTCCCTAGCGCTCTGCTCCCCAGCAGAGACGTGTGCAGGTGGTGGGGCCTGCCCCTGCGTGTCTGGGCTCCCGCCGGCAGCCCCAGCTCCAGGGAAGCAGCCCCTGAGCCAAGACCTGGAGGACGCGCGGGGCGCCCCCGCCTGGAAGCCTAGTGCACAGCATGCGGGAAGCGAGCCTCCTCGGGAGAAGAGGAGGCAGCCCAGCTGCGTGCGTCTGCACTCACTCCTTGGGCGGAGCCCAGTGAGCCTCCAGTACGGCAGAGCTCCAGCTCTGCTCAGAGGCCCGATCTGGCAGAGTTGCTGGCGTGAGGCTGCTCTGCCCTGGGCGAGCCTTGCCCAGACGTGCCTCGCTGCTAGGCTTCCTGCCCGGGAAGGAGCAGGCTGCCCCAGACAGGCAGACGCTCCTGGCGCCTTCCTGGCCTCAGCTCCACTCCTGCCTTGCCTTTGCACCTAGTCCCCAGGCGTCCTTGCGGAGGGCTTAGGGGCCGGTGGGTTGCACGCTGCCAAGCCCTCCAGCCGTGAGAGCTCTGTCATAGGGAAGGGAATGGCAAGTGCAGGGCTCCTCCAGCGCTCGCTTGGCCGCCCAGACTCAGCACAGCACGGAGAGCACCAGGCTTCCCAGGGCCCCTGGCTGTGGTCTGCAGCCCCACACACCCGGAGGCTGACTCCGTGAGCGCCCAGAAGGTGCCTGACAGACGTCATTTCCCTAGTGCTCTCCCAACCAGCAGAGACGTGTGCAGGTGGCTGGGGCCTGCCCCTGCGTGTCTGGGCTGCCGCCCACAGCCTCCGCTCAGGGGAAGCAGCCCCTGTGCCAAGACCTGCAGGAGGCGCGGGGCGTCCCTGCCTGGAAGCCAAGTGCACAGTCCGCTTGGAAGCGAGCCTCCTTGGGAAGAGTCGAGGGAGCCAAGCCGCGTGCAGCTGCAATCCCTGCTTGGGCCGAGCCGAGTGTGCCTCCAGGACGGCAGAGCTCCAGCTCTGCTCCGAGGCCGGATCTAGTCAAGTGCCTTGCGCGAGGCCGCTCTGCCCTGGGCGAGACTTGCCCAGGCTTGCCTCGCTGCTAGGCTTGCTGCCCGGGAAGGAGCAGGCTGTGCGATGCTGGGAGAGGCCCCTGGCGCCTTCCTGGCCTCAGCTCCACTCCTGCCTTGCCTTTGCATCTAGGCCCCGGGCGTCCTAGGGGAAGGCTTAGGAGCCGGTGGCTTGCACACCACCAAGCCCTCCAGCAGGGAGGCCTCTCGTAGAGGGGAGGGGAGGGCAAGTGCAGGGCTCCTCCAGCGGGTGCTTGGCCGCCCAGACTCAGCGCCGCACGGAGAGCACAAGGCTCCCAGGTCCCCTGGCTGTGGTCTGCAGCCCCACACTCCCGGAGGCTGACTCCGTGGGCGCCCAGAAGGTGCCTGACAGACGTCATGTCCCTAGCGCTCTGCTCCCCAGCAGAGACGTGTGCAGGTGGTGGGGCCTGCCCCTGCGTGTCTGGGCTCCCGCCGGCAGCCCCAGCTCCAGGGAAGCAGCCCCTGAGCCAAGACCTGTAGGAGGCGCGGGGCGCCCCCGCCTGGAAGCCTAGTGCACAGCATGCGGGAAGCGAGCCTCCTCGGGAGAAGAGGAGGCAGCCCAGCTGCGTGCGTCTGCACTCACTCCTTGGGCGGAGCCCAGTGAGCCTCCAGTACGGCAGAGCTCCAGCTCTGCTCAGAGGCCCGATCTGGCAGAGTTGCTGGCGTGAGGCTGCTCTGCCCTGGGCGAGCCTTGCCCAGACGTGCCTCGCTGCTAGGCTTCCTGCCCGGGAAGGAGCAGGCTGCGCCAGACAGGCAGACGCTCCTGGCGCCTTCCTGGCCTCAGCTCCACTCCTGCCTTGCCTTTGCACCTAGTCCCCAGGCGTCCTTGCGGAGGGCTTAGGGGCCGGTGGGGTGCACGCTGCCAAGCCCTCCAGCCGTGAGAGCTCTGTCATAGGGAAGGGAATGGCAAGTGCAGGGCTCCTCCAGCGCTCGCTTGGCCGCCCAGACTCAGCACAGCACGGAGAGCACCAGGCTTCCCAGGGCCCCTGGCTGTGGTCTGCAGCCCCACACACCCGGAGGCTGACTCCGTGAGCGCCCAGAAGGTGCCTGACAGACGTCATTTCCCTAGTGCTCTCCCAACCAGCAGAGACGTGTGCAGGTGGCTGGGGCCTGCCCCTGCGTGTCTGGGCTGCCGCCCACAGCCTCCGCTCAGGGGAAGCAGCCCCTGTGCCAAGACCTGCAGGAGGCGCGGGGCGTCCCTGCCTGGAAGCCAAGTGCACGGTCCGCTTGGAAGCGAGCCTCCTTGGGAAGAGTCGAGGGAGCCAAGCCGCGTGCAGCTGCAATCCCTGCTTGGGCCGAGCCGAGTGTGCCTCCAGGACGGCAGAGCTCCAGCTCTGCTCCGAGGCCGGATCTAGTCAAGTGCCTTGCGCGAGGCCGCTCTGCCCTGGGCGAGACTTGCCCAGGCTTGCCTCGCTGCTAGGCTTGCTGCCCGGGAAGGAGCAGGCTGTGCGATGCTGTCAGAGGCCCCTGGCGCCTTCCTGGCCTCAGCTCCACTCCTGCCTTGCCTTTGCATCTAGGCCCCGGGCGTCCTTGGGGAAGGCTTAGGAGCCGGTGGCTTGCACACCGCCAAGCCCTCCAGCAGGGAGGCCTCTCGTAGAGGGGAGGGGAGGGCAAGTGCAGGGCTCCTCCAGCGGGTGCTTGGCCGCCCAGACTCAGCGCCGCACGGAGAGCACAAGGCTCCCAGGTCCCCTGGCTGTGGTCTGCAGCCCCACACTCCCGGAGGCTGACTCCGTGGGCGCCCAGAAGGTGCCTGACAGACGTCATGTCCCTAGCGCTCTGCTCCCCAGCAGAGACGTGTGCAGGTGGTGGGGCCTGCCCCTGCGTGTCTGGGCTCCCGCCGGCAGCCCCAGCTCCAGGGAAGCAGCCCCTGAGCCAAGACCTGGAGGAGGCGCGGGGCGCCCCCGCCTGGAAGCCTAGTGCACAGCATGCGGGAAGCGAGCCTCCTCGGGAGAAGAGGAGGCAGCCCAGCTGCGTGCGTCTGCACTCACTCCTTGGGCGGAGCCCAGTGAGCCTCCAGTACGGCAGAGCTCCAGCTCTGCTCAGAGGCCCGATCTGGCAGAGTGGCTGGCGTGAGGCTGCTCTGCCCTGGGCGAGCCTTGCCCAGACGTGCCTCGCTGCTAGGCTTCCTGCCCGGGAAGGAGCAGGCTGCGCCAGACAGGCAGACGCTCCTGGCGCCTTCCTGGCCTCAGCTCCACTCCTGCCTTGCCTTTGCACCTAGTCCCCAGGCGTCCTTGCGGAGGGCTTAGGGGCCGGTGGGGTGCACGCTGCCAAGCCCTCCAGCCGTGAGAGCTCTGTCATAGGGAAGGGAATGGCAAGTGCAGGGCTCCTCCAGCGCTCGCTTGGCCGCCCAGACTCAGCACAGCACGGAGAGCACCAGGCTTCCCAGGGCCCCTGGCTGTGGTCTGCAGCCCCACACACCCGGAGGCTGACTCCGTGAGCGCCCAGAAGGTGCCTGACAGACGTCATTTCCCTAGTGCTCTCCCAACCAGCAGAGACGTGTGCAGGTGGCTGTGGCCTGCCCCTGCGTGTCTGGGCTGCCGCCCACAGCCTCCGCTCAGGGGAAGCAGCCCCTGTGCCAAGACCTGCAGGAGGCGCGGGGCGTCCCTGCCTGGAAGCCAAGTGCACGGTCCGCTTGGAAGCGAGCCTCCTTGGGAAGAGTCGAGGGAGCCAAGCTGCGTGCAGCTGCAATCCCTGCTTGGGCCGAGCCGAGTGTGCCTCCAGGACGGCAGAGCTCCAGCTCTGCTCAGAGGCCGGATCTAGTCAAGTGCCTTGCGCGAGGCTGCTCTGCCCTGGGCGAGACTTGCCCAGGCTTGCCTCGCTGCTAGCCTTGCTGCCCGGGAAGGAGCAGGCTGTGCGATGCTGGGAGAGGCCACTGGCGCCTTCCTGGCCTCAGCTCCACTCCTGCCTTGCCTTTGCATCTAGGCCCCAGGGGTCCTTGGGGAAGGCTTAGGAGCCGGTGGCTTGCACACTGCCAAGCCCTCCAGCAGTGAGACCTCTCGTAGAGGGGAGGGGAGGGCAAGTGCAGGGCTCCACCAGCGGTTGCTTGGCCGCCCAGACTCAGCGCCGCACGGAGAGCACAAGGCTCCCAGGTCCCCTGGCTGTGCTCTGCAGCCCCACACTCCCGGAGGCTGACTCCGTGGGCGCCCAGAAGGTGCCTGACAGACGTCATGTCCCTAGCGCTCTGCTCCCCAGCAGAGACGTGTGCAGCTGGTGGGGCCTGCCCCTGCGTGTCTGGGCTCCCGCCTGCAGCCCCAGCTCCAGGGAAGCAGCCCCTGAGCCAAGACCTGTAGGGGGCGCGGGGCGCCCCCGCCTGGAAGCCTAGTGCACAGCATGCGGGAAGCGAGCCTCCTCGGGAGAAGACGAGGCAGCCCAGCTGCGTGCGTCTGCACTCACTCCTTGGGCGGAGCCCAGTGAGCCTCCAGTACGGCAGAGCTCCAGCTCTGCTCAGAGGCCCGATCTGGCAGAGTGGCTGGCGTGAGGCTGCTCTGCCCTGGGCGAGCCTTGCCCAGACGTGCCTCGCTGCTAGGCTTCCTGCCCGGGAAGGAGCAGGCTGCGCCAGACAGGCAGACGCTCCTGGCGCCTTCCTGGCCTCAGCTCCACTCCTGCCTTGCCTTTGCACCTAGTCCCCAGGCGTCCTTGCGGAGGGCTTAGGGGCCGGTGGGGTGCACGCTGCCAAGCCCTCCAGCCGTGAGAGCTCTGTCATAGGGAAGGGAATGGCAAGTGCAGGGCTCCTCCAGCGCTCGCTTGGCCGCCCAGACTCAGCACAGCACGGAGAGCACCAGGCTTCCCAGGGCCCCTGGCTGTGGTCTGCAGCCCCACACACCCGGAGGCTGACTCCGTGAGCGCCCAGAAGGTGCCTGACAGACGTCATTTCCCTAGTGCTCTCCCCACCAGCAGAGACGTGTGCAGGTGGTTGGGGCCTGCCCCTGCGTGTCTGGGCTGCCGCCCACAGCCTCCGCTCAGGGTAAGCAGCCCGTGTGCCAAGACTGGCAGGAGGCGCGGGGCGTCCCTGCCTGGAAGCCAAGTGCACGGTCCGCTTGGAAGCGAGGCTCCTTGGGAAGAGTCGAGGGAGCCAAGCCGTGTGCAGCTGCAATCCCTGCTTGGGCCGAGCCGAGTGTGCCTCCAGGACGGCAGAGCTCCAGCTCTGCTCAGAGGCCGGATCTAGTCAAGTGCCTTGCGCGAGGCTGCTCTGCCCTGGGCGAGACTTGCCCAGGCTTGCCTCGCTTCTAGGCTTGCTGCCCGGGAAGGAGCAGGCTGTGCGATGCTGGGAGAGGCCACTGGCGCCTTCCTGGCCTCAGCTCCACTCCTGCCTTGCCTTTGCATCTAGGCCCCGGGCGTCCTTGGGGAAGGCTTAGGAGCCGGTGGCTTGCACACTGCCAAGCCCTCCAGCAGTGAGGCCTCTCGTAGAGGGGAGGGGAGGGCAAGTGCAGGGCTCCACCAGCGGTTGCTTGGCCGCCCAGACTCAGCGCCGCACGGAGAGCACAAGGCTCCCAGGTGCCCTGGCTGTGCTCTGCAGCCCCACACTCCCGGAGGCTGACTCCGTGGGCGCCCAGAAGGTGCCTGACAGACGTCATGTCCCTAGCGCTCTGCTCCCCAGCAGAGACGTGTGCAGGTGGTGGGGCCTGCCCCTGCGTGTCTGGGCTCCCGCCTGCAGCCCCAGCTCCAGGGAAGCAGCCCCTGAGCCAAGACCTGTAGGGGGCGCGGGGCGCCCCCGCCTGGAAGCCTAGTGCACAGCATGCGGGAAGCGAGCCTCCTCGGGAGAAGAGGAGGCAGCCCAGCTGCGTGCGTCTGCACTCACTCCTTGGGCGGAGCCCAGTGAGCCTCCAGTACGGCAGAGCTCCAGCTCTGCTCAGAGGCCCGATCTGGCAGAGTGGCTGGCGGGAGGCTGCTCTGCCCTGGGCGAGCCTTGCCCAGACGTGCCTCGCTGCTAGGCTTCCTGCCCGGGAAGGAGCAGGCTGCGCCAGACAGGCAGACGCTCCTGGCGCCTTCCTGGCCTCAGCTCCACTCCTGCCTTGCCTTTGCACCTAGTCCCCAGGCGTCCTTGCGGAGGGCTTAGGGGCCGGTGGGGTGCACGCTGCCAAGCCCTCCATCCGTGAGAGCTCTGTCATAGGGAAGGGAATGGCAAGTGCAGGGCTCCTCCAGCGCTCGCTTGGCCGCCCAGACTCAGCACAGCACGGAGAGCACCAGGCTTCCCAGGGCCCCTGGCTGTGGTCTGCAGCCCCACACACCCGGAGGCTGACTCCGTGAGCGCCCAGAAGGTGCCTGACAGACGTCATTTCCCTAGTGCTCTCCCCACCAGCAGAGACGTGTGCAGGTGGTTGGGGCCTGCCCCTGCGTGTCTGGGCTGCCGCCCACAGCCTCCGCTCAGGGGAAGCAGCCCCTGTGCCAAGCCCTGCAGGAGGCGCGGGGCATCCCTGCCTGGAAGCCAAGTGCACGGTCCGCTTAGAAGCGAGCCTCCTTGGGAAGAGTCGAGGGAGCCAAGCCGCGTGCAGCTGCAATCCCTGCTTGGGCCGAGCCGAGTGTGCCTCCAGGACGGCAGAGCTCCAGCTCTGCTCAGAGGCCGGATCTAGTCAAGTGCCTTGCGCGAGGCTGCTCTGCCCTGGGCGAGACTTGCCCAGGCTTGCCTCGCTGCTAGGCTTGCTGCCCGGGAAGGAGCAGGCTGTGCGATGCTGGGAGAGGCCACTGGCGCCTTCCTGGCCTCAGCTCAACTCCCGCCTTGCCTTTGCATCTAGGCCCCGGGCGTCCTTGGGGAAGGCTTAGGAGCCGGTGGCTTGCACACTGCCAAGCCCTCCAGCAGTGAGGCCTCTCGTAGAGGGGAGGGGAGGGCAAGTGCAGGGCTCCACCAGCGGTTGCTTGGCTGCCCAGACTCAGCGCCGCACGGCGAGCACAAGGCTCCCAGGTGCCCTGGCTGTGCTCTGCAGCCCCACACTCCCGGAGGCTGACTCCGTGGGCGCCCAGAAGGTGCCTGACAGACGTCATGTCCCTAGCGCTCTGCTCCCCAGCAGAGACGTGTGCAGCTGGTGGGGCCTGCCCCTGCGTGTCTGGGCTCCCGCCTGCAGCCCCAGCTCCAGGGAAGCAGCCCCTGAGCCAAGACCTGTAGGGGGCGCGGGGCGCCCCCGCCTGGAAGCCTAGTGCACAGCATGCGGGAAGCGAGCCTCCTCGGGAGAAGAGGAGGCAGCCCAGCTGCGTGCGTCTGCACTCACTCCTTGGGCGGAGCCCAGTGAGCCTCCAGTACGGCAGAGCTCCAGCTCTGCTCAGAGGCCCGATCTGGCAGAGTGGCTGGCGTGAGGCTGCTCTGCCCTGGGCGAGCCTTGCCCAGACTTGCCTCGCTGCTAGGCTTCCTGCCCGGGAAGGAGCAGGCTGCGCCAGACAGGCAGACGCTCCTGGCGCCTTCCTGGCCTCAGCTCCACTCCTGCCTTGCCTTTGCACCTAGTCCCCAGGCGTCCTTGCAGAGGGCTTAGGGGCCGGTGGGGTGCACGCTGCCAAGCCCTCCAGCCGTGAGAGCTCCGTCATAGGGAAGGGAATGGCAAGTGCTGGGCTCCTCCAGCGCTCGCTTGGCCGCCCAGACTCAGCACAGCACGGAGAGCACCAGGCTTCCCAGGGCCCCTGGCTGTGGTCTGCAGCCCCACACACCCGGAGGCTGACTCCGTGAGCGCCCAGAATGTGCCTGACAGACGTCATTTCCCTAGTGCTCTCCCCACCAGCAGAGACGTGTGCAGGTGGTTGGGGCCTGCCCCTGCGTGTCTGGGCTGCCGCCCACAGCCTCCGCTCAGGGGAAGCAGCCCCTGTGCCAAGACCTGCAGGAGGCGCGGGGCGTCCCTGCCTGGAAGCCAAGTGCACGGTCCGCTTGGAAGCGAGCCTCCTTGGGAAGAGTCGAGGGAGCCAAGCCGCGTGCAGCTGCAATCCCTGCTTGGGCCGAGCCGAGTGTGCCTCCAGGACGGCAGAGCTCCAGCTCTGCTCAGAGGCCGGATCTAGTCAAGTGCCTTGCGCGAGGCTGCTCTGCCCTGGGCGAGACTTGCCCAGGCTTGCCTCGCTGCTAGGCTTGCTGCCCGGGAAGGAGCAGGCTGTGCGATGCTGGGAGAGGCCACTGGCGCCTTCCTGGCCTCAGCTCAACTCCCGCCTTGCCTTTGCATCTAGGCCCCGGGCGTCCTTGGGGAAGGCTTAGGAGCCGGTGGCTTGCACACTGCCAAGCCCTCCAGCAGTGAGGCCTCTCGTAGAGGGGAGGGGAGGGCAAGTGCAGGGCTCCACCAGCGGTTGCTTGGCCGCCCAGACTCAGCGCCGCACGGAGAGCACAAGGCTCCCAGGTCCCCTGGCTGTGGTCTGCAGCCCCACACTCCCGGAGGCTGACTCCGTGGGCGCCCAGAAGGTGCCTGACAGACGTCATGTCCCTAGCGCTCTGCTCCCCAGCAGAGACGTGTGCAGGTGGTGGGGCCTGCCCCTGCGTGTCTGGGCTCCCGCCTGCAGCCCCAGCTCCAGGGAAGCAGCCCCTGAGCCAAGACCTGTAGGGGGCGCGGGGCGCCCCCGCCTGGAAGCCTAGTGCACAGCATGCGGGAAGCGAGCCTCCTCGGGAGAAGAGGAGGCAGCCCAGCTGCGTGCGTCTGCACTCACTCCTTGGGCGGAGCCCAGTGAGCCTCCAGTACGGCAGAGCTCCAGCTCTGCTCAGAGGCCCGATCTGGCAGAGTGGCTGGCGGGAGGCTGCTCTGCCCTGGGCGAGCCTTGCCCAGACGTGCCTCGCTGCTAGGCTTCCTGCCCGGGAAGGAGCAGGCTGCGCCAGACAGGCAGACGCTCCTGGCGCCTTCCTGGCCTCAGCTCCACTCCTGCCTTGCCTTTGCACCTAGTCCCCAGGCGTCCTTGCGGAGGGCTTAGGGGCCGGTGGGGTGCACGCTGCCAAGCCCTCCAGCCGTGAGAGCTCTGTCATAGGGAAGGGAATGGCAAGTGCAGGGCTCCTCCAGCGCTCGCTTGGCCGCCCAGACTCAGCACAGCACGGAGAGCACCAGGCTTCCCAGGGCCCCTGGCTGTGGTCTGCAGCCCCACACACCCGGAGGCTGACTCCGTGAGCGCCCAGAAGGTGCCTGACAGACGTCATTTCCCTAGTGCTCTCCCCACCAGCAGAGACGTGTGCAGGTGGTTGGGGCCTGCCCCTGCGTGTCTGGGCTGCCGCCCACAGCCTCCGCTCAGGGGAAGCAGCCCCTGTGCCAAGCCCTGCAGGAGGCGCGGGGCATCCCTGCCTGGAAGCCAAGTGCACGGTCCGCTTGGAAGCGAGCCTCCTTGGGAAGAGTCGAGGGAGCCAAGCCGCGTGCAGCTGCAATCCCTGCTTGGGCCGAGCCGAGTGTGCCTCCAGGACGGCAGAGCTCCAGCTCTGCTCAGAGGCCGGATCTAGTCAAGTGCCTTGCGCGAGGCTGCTCTGCCCTGGGCGAGATTTGCCCAGGCTTGCCTCGCTGCTAGGCTTGCTGCCCGGGAAGGAGCAGGCTGTGCGATGCTGGGAGAGGCCACTGGCGCCTTCCTGGCCTCAGCTCAACTCCCGCCTTGCCTTTGCATCTAGGCCCCGGGCGTCCTTGGGGAAGGCTTAGGAGCCGGTGGCTTGCACACTGCCAAGCCCTCCAGCAGTGAGGCCTCTCGTAGAGGGGAGGGGAGGGCAAGTGCAGGGCTCCACCAGCGGTTGCTTGGCCGCCCAGACTCAGCGCCGCACGGAGAGCACAAGGCTCCCAGGTCCCCTGGCTGTGGTCTGCAGCCCCACACTCCCGGAGGCTGACTCCGTGGGCGCCCAGAAGGTGCCTGACAGACGTCATGTCCCTAGCGCTCTGCTCCCCAGCAGAGACGTGTGCAGCTGGTGGGGCCTGCCCCTGCGTGTCTGGGCTCCCGCCTGCAGCCCCAGCTCCAGGGAAGCAGCCCCTGAGCCAAGACCTGTAGGGGGCGCGGGGCGCCCCCGCCTGGAAGCCTAGTGCACAGCATGCGGGAAGCGAGCCTCCTCGGGAGAAGAGGAGGCAGCCCAGCTGCGTGCGTCTGCACTCACTCCTTGGGCGGAGCCCAGTGAGCCTCCAGTACGGCAGAGCTCCAGCTCTGCTCAGAGGCTCGATCTGGCAGAGTGGCTGGCGTGAGGCTGCTCTGCCCTGGGCGAGCCTTGCCCAGACTTGCCTCGCTGCTAGGCTTCCTGCCCGGGAAGGAGCAGGCTGCGCCAGACAGGCAGACGCTCCTGGCGCCTTCCTGGCCTCAGCTCCACTCCTGCCTTGCCTTTGCACCTAGTCCCCAGGCGTCCTTGCAGAGGGCTTAGGGGCCGGTGGGGTGCACGCTGCCAAGCCCTCCAGCCGTGAGAGCTCCGTCATAGGGAAGGGAATGGCAAGTGCTGGGCTCCTCCAGCGCTCGCTTGGCCGCCCAGACTCAGCACAGCACGGAGAGCACCAGGCTTCCCAGGGCCCCTGGCTGTGGTCTGCAGCCCCACACACCCGGAGGCTGACTCCGTGAGCGCCCAGAATGTGCCTGACAGACGTCATTTCCCTAGTGCTCTCCCCACCAGCAGAGACGTGTGCAGGTGGTTGGGGCCTGCCCCTGCGTGTCTGGGCTGCCGCCCACAGCCTCCGCTCAGGGGAAGCAGCCCCTGTGCCAAGCCCTGCAGGAGGCGCGGGGCGTCCCTGCCTGGAAGCCAAGTGCACGGTCCGCTTGGAAGCGAGCCTCCTTGGGAAGAGTCGAGGGAGCCAAGCCGCGTGCAGCTGCAATCCCTGCTTGGGCCGAGCCGAGTGTGCCTCCAGGACGGCAGAGCTCCAGCTCTGCTCAGAGGCCGGATCTAGTCAAGTGCCTTGCGCGAGGCTGCTCTGCCCTGGGCGAGACTTGCCCAGGCTTGCCTCGCTGCTAGGCTTGCTGCCCGGGAAGGAGCAGGCTGTGCGATGCTGGGAGAGGCCACTGGCGCCTTCCTGGCCTCAGCTCCACTCCTGCCTTGCCTTTGCATCTAGGCCCCGGGCGTCCTTGGGGAAGGCTTAGGAGCCGGTGGCTTGCACACTGCCAAGCCCTCCAGCAGTGAGGCCTCTCGTAGAGGGGAGGGGAGGGCAAGTGCAGGGCTCCACCAGCGGTTGCTTGGCCGCCCAGACTCAGCGCCGCACGGAGAGCACAAGGCTCCCAGGTCCCCTGGCTGTGCTCTGCAGCCCCACACTCCCGGAGGCTGACTCCGTGGGCGCCCAGAAGGTGCCTGACAGACGTCATGTCCCTAGCGCTCTGCTCCCCAGCAGAGACGTGTGCAGGTGGTGGGGCCTGCCCCTGCGTGTCTGGGTTCCCGCCTGCAGCCCCAGCTCCAGGGAAGCAGCCCCTGAGCCAAGACCTGTAGGGGGCGCGGGGCGCCCCCGCCTGGAAGCCTAGTGCACAGCATGCGGGAAGCGAGCCTCCTCGGGAGAAGAGGAGGCAGCCCAGCTGCGTGCGTCTGCACTCACTCCTTGGGCGGAGCCCAGTGAGCCTCCAGTACGGCAGAGCTCCAGCTCTGCTCAGAGGCCCGATCTGGCAGAGTGGCTGGCGGGAGGCTGCTCTGCCCTGGGCGAGCCTTGCCCAGACGTGCCTCGCTGCTAGGCTTCCTGCCCGGGAAGGAGCAGGCTGCGCCAGACAGGCAGACGCTCCTGGCGCCTTCCTGGCCTCAGCTCCACTCCTGCCTTGCCTTTGCACCTAGTCCCCAGGCGTCCTTGCGGAGGGCTTAGGGGCCGGTGGGGTGCACGCTGCCAAGCCCTCCAGCCGTGAGAGCTCTGTCATAGGGAAGGGAATGGCAAGTGCAGGGCTCCTCCAGCGCTCGCTTGGCCGCCCAGACTCAGCACAGCGCGGAGAGCACCAGGCTTCCCAGGGCCCCTGGCTGTGGTCTGCAGCCCCACAAACCCGGAGGCTGACTCCGTGAGCGCCCAGAAGGTGCCTGACAGACGTCATTTCCCTAGTGCTCTCCCCACCAGCAGAGACGTGTGCAGGTGGTTGGGGCCTGCCCCTGCGTTTCTGGGCTGCCGCCCACAGCCTCCGCTCAGGGGAAGCAGCCCCTGTGCCAAGCCCTGCAGGAGGCGCGGGGCATCCCTGCCTGGAAGCCAAGTGCACGGTCCGCTTGGAAGCGAGCCTCCTTGGGAAGAGTCGAGGGAGCCAAGCCGCGTGCAGCTGCAATCCCTGCTTGGGCCGAGCCGAGTGTGCCTCCAGGACGGCAGAGCTCCAGCTCTGCTCAGAGGCCGGATCTAGTCAAGTGCCTTGCGCGAGGCTGCTCTGCCCTGGGCGAGACTTGCCCAGGCTTGCCTCGCTGCTAGGCTTGCTGCCCGGGAAGGAGCAGGCTGTGCGATGCTGGGAGAGGCCACTGGCGCCTTCCTGGCCTCAGCTCAACTCCCGCCTTGCCTTTGCATCTAGGCCCCGGGCGTCCTTGGGGAAGGTTTAGGAGCCGGTGGCTTGCACACTGCCAAGCCCTCCAGCAGTGAGGCCTCTCGTAGAGGGGAGGGGAGGGCAAGTGCAGGGCTCCACCAGCGGTTGCTTGGCTGCCCAGACTCAGCGCCGCACGGCGAGCACAAGGCTCCCAGGTGCCCTGGCTGTGCTCTGCAGCCCCACACTCCCGGAGGCTGACTCCGTGGGCGCCCAGAAGGTGCCTGACAGACGTCATGTCCCTAGCGCTCTGCTCCCCAGCAGAGACGTGTGCAGCTGGTGGGGCCTGCCCCTGCGTGTCTGGGCTCCCGCCTGCAGCCCCAGCTCCAGGGAAGCAGCCCCTGAGCCAAGACCTGTAGGGGGCGCGGGGCGCCCCCGCCTGGAAGCCTAGTGCACAGCATGCGGGAAGCGAGCCTCCTCGGGAGAAGAGGAGGCAGCCCAGCTGCGTGCGTCTGCACTCACTCCTTGGGCGGAGCCCAGTGAGCCTCCAGTACGGCAGAGCTCCAGCTCTGCTCAGAGGCCCGATCTGGCAGAGTGGCTGGCGTGAGGCTGCTCTGCCCTGGGCGAGCCTTGCCCAGACTTGCCTCGCTGCTAGGCTTCCTGCCCGGGAAGGAGCAGGCTGCGCCAGACAGGCAGACGCTCCTGGCGCCTTCCTGGCCTCAGCTCCACTCCTGCCTTGCCTTTGCACCTAGTCCCCAGGCGTCCTTGCAGAGGGCTTAGGGGCCGGTGGGTTGCACGCTGCCAAGCCCTCCAGCCGTGAGAGCTCCGTCATAGGGAAGGGAATGGCAAGTGCTGGGCTCCTCCAGCGCTCGCTTGGCCGCCCAGACTCAGCACAGCACGGAGAGCACCAGGCTTCCCAGGGCCCCTGGCTGTGGTCTGCAGCCCCACACACCCGGAGGCTGACTCCGTGAGCGCCCAGAATGTGCCTGACAGACGTCATTTCCCTAGTGCTCTCCCCACCAGCAGAGACGTGTGCAGGTGGTTGGGGCCTGCCCCTGCGTGTCTGGGCTGCCGCCCACAGCCTCCGCTCAGGGGAAGCAGCCCCTGTGCCAAGACCTGCAGGAGGCGCGGGGCGTCCCTGCCTGGAAGCCAAGTGCACGGTCCGCTTGGAAGCGAGCCTCCTTGGGAAGAGTCGAGGGAGCCAAGCCGCGTGCAGCTGCAATCCCTGCTTGGGCCGAGCCGAGTGTGCCTCCAGGACGGCAGAGCTCCAGCTCTGCTCAGAGGCCGGATCCAGTCAAGTGCCTTGCGCGAGGCTGCTCTGCCCTGGGCGAGACTTGCCCAGGCTTGCCTCGCTGCTAGGCTTGCTGCCCGGGAAGGAGCAGGCTGTGCGATGCTGGGAGAGGCCACTGGCGCCTTCCTGGCCTCAGCTCCACTCCTGCCTTGCCTTTGCATCTAGGCCCCAGGCGTCCTTGGCGAAGGCTTAGGAGCCGGTGGCTTGCACACTGCCAAGCCCTCCAGCAGTGAGGCCTCTCGTAGAGGGGAGGGGAGGGCAAGTGCAGGGTTCCACCAGCGGTTGCTTGGCCGCCCAGACTCAGCGCCGCACGGAGAGCACAAGGCTCCCAGGTCCCCTGGCTGTGCTCTGCAGCCCCACACTCCCGGAGGCTGACTCCGTGGGCGCCCAGAAGGTGCCTGACAGACGTCATGTCCCTAGCGCTCTGCTCCCCAGCAGAGACGTGTGCAGGTGGTGGGGCCTGCCCCTGCGTGTCTGGGCTCCCGCCTGCAGCCCCAGCTCCAGGGAAGCAGCCCCTGAGCCAAGACCTGTAGGGGGCGCGGGGCGCCCCCGCCTGGAAGCCTAGTGCACAGCATGCGGGAAGCGAGCCTCCTCGGGAGAAGAGGAGGCAGCCCAGCTGCGTGCGTCTGCACTCACTCCTTGGGCGGAGCCCAGTGAGCCTCCAGTACGGCAGAGCTCCAGCTCTGCTCAGAGGCCCGATCTGGCAGAGTGGCTGGCGGGAGGCTGCTCTGCCCTGGGCGAGCCTTGCCCAGACGTGCCTCGCTGCTAGGCTTCCTGCCCGGGAAGGAGCAGGCTGCGCCAGACAGGCAGACGCTCCTGGCGCCTTCCTGGCCTCAGCTCCACTCCTGCCTTGCCTTTGCACCTAGTCCCCAGGCGTCCTTGCGGAGGGCTTAGGGGCCGGTGGGGTGCACGCTGCCAAGCCCTCCAGCCGTGAGAGCTCTGTCATAGGGAAGGGAATGGCAAGTGCAGGGCTCCTCCAGCGCTCGCTTGGCCGCCCAGACTCAGCACAGCACGGAGAGCACCAGGCTTCCCAGGGCCTCTGGCTGTGGTCTGCAGCCCCACACACCCGGAGGCTGACTCCGTGAGCGCCCAGAAGGTGCCTGACAGACGTCATTTCCCTAGAGCTCTCCCCACCAGCCGAGACGTGTGCAGGTGGTTGGGGTCTGCCCCTGTGTGTCTGGGCTGCCGCCCACAGCCTCCGCTCAGGGGAAGCAGCCCCTGTGCCAAGCCCTGCAGGAGGCGCGGGGCGTCCCTGCCTGGAAGCCAAGTGCACGGTCCGCTTGGAAGCGAGCCTCCTTGGGAAGAGTCGAGGGAGCCAAGCCGCGTGCAGCTGCAATCCCTGCTTGGGCCGAGCCGAGTGTGCCTCCAGGACGGCAGAGCTCCAGCTCTGCTCAGAGGCCGGATCTAGTCACGTGCCTTGCGCGAGGCTGCTCTGCCCTGGGCGAGACTTGCCCAGGCTTGCCTCGCTGCTAGGCTTGCTGCCCGGGAAGGAGCAGGCTGTGCGATGCTGGGAGAGGCCACTGGCGCCTTCCTGGCCTCAGCTCCACTCCTGCCTTGCCTTTGCATCTAGGCCCCGGGCGTCCTTGGGGAAGGCTTAGGAGCCGGTGGCTTGCACACTGCCAAGCCCTCCAGCAGTGAGGCCTCTCGTAGAGGGGAGGGGAGGGCAAGTGCAGGGCTCCACCAGCGGTTGCTTGGCCGCCCAGACTCAGCGCCGCACGGCGAGCACAAGGCTCCCAGGTGCCCTGGCTGTGCTCTGCAGCCCCACACTCCCGGAGGCTGACTCCGTGGGCGCCCAGAAGGTGCCTGACAGACGTCATGTCCCTAGCGCTCTGCTCCCCAGCAGAGACGTGTGCAGCTGGTGGGGCCTGCCCCTGCGTGTCTGGGCTCCCGCCTGCAGCCCCAGCTCCAGGGAAGCAGCCCCTGAGCCAAGACCTGTAGGGGGCGCGGGGCGCCCCCGCCTGGAAGCCTAGTGCACAGCATGCGGGAAGCGAGCCTCCTCGGGAGAAGAGGAGGCAGCCCAGCTGCGTGCGTCTGCACTCACTCCTTGGGCGGAGCCCAGTGAGCCTCCAGTACGGCAGAGCTCCAGCTCTGCTCAGAGGCTCGATCTGGCAGAGTGGCTGGCGTGAGGCTGCTCTGCCCTGGGCGAGCCTTGCCCAGACTTGCCTCGCTGCTAGGCTTCCTGCCCGGGAAGGAGCAGGCTGCGCCAGACAGGCAGACGCTCCTGGCGCCTTCCTGGCCTCAGCTCCACTCCTGCCTTGCCTTTGCACCTAGTCCCCAGGCGTCCTTGCAGAGGGCTTAGGGGCCGGTGGGGTGCACGCTGCCAAGCCCTCCAGCCGTGAGAGCTCCGTCATAGGGAAGGGAATGGCAAGTGCTGGGCTCCTCCAGCGCTCGCTTGGCCGCCCAGACTCAGCACAGCGCGGAGAGCACCAGGCTTCCCAGGGCCCCTGGCTGTGGTCTGCAGCCCCACACACCCGGAGGCTGACTCCGTGAGCGCCCAGAATGTGCCTGACAGACGTCATTTCCCTAGTGCTCTCCCCACCAGCAGAGACGTGTGCAGGTGGTTGGGGCCTGCCCCTGCGTGTCTGGGCTGCCGCCCACAGCCTCCGCTCAGGGGAAGCAGCCCCTGTGCCAAGCCCTGCAGGAGGCGCGGGGCGTCCCTGCCTGGAAGCCAAGTGCACGGTCCGCTTGGAAGCGAGCCTCCTTGGGAAGAGTCGAGGGAGCCAAGCCGCGTGCAGCTGCAATCCCTGCTTGGGCCGAGCCGAGTGTGCCTCCAGGACGGCAGAGCTCCAGCTCTGCTCAGAGGCCGGATCTAGTCAAGTGCCTTGCGCGAGGCTGCTCTGCCCTGGGCGAGACTTGCCCAGGCTTGCCTCGCTGCTAGGCTTGCTGCCCGGGAAGGAGCAGGCTGTGCGATGCTGGGAGAGGCCACTGGCGCCTTCCTGGCCTCAGCTCCACTCCTGCCTTGCCTTTGCATCTAGGCCCCGGGCGTCCTTGGGGAAGGCTTAGGAGCCGGTGGCTTGCACACTGCCAAGCCCTCCAGCAGTGAGGCCTCTCGTAGAGGGGAGGGGAGGGCAAGTGCAGGGCTCCACCAGCGGTTGCTTGGCCGCCCAGACTCAGCGCCGCACGGAGAGCACAAGGCTCCCAGGTCCCCTGGCTGTGCTCTGCAGCCCCACACTCCCGGAGGCTGACTCCGTGGGCGCCCAGAAGGTGCCTGACAGACGTCATGTCCCTAGCGCTCTGCTCCCCAGCAGAGACGTGTGCAGGTGGTGGGGCCTGCCCCTGCGTGTCTGGGTTCCCGCCTGCAGCCCCAGCTCCAGGGAAGCAGCCCCTGAGCCAAGACCTGTAGGGGGCGCGGGGCGCCCCCGCCTGGAAGCCTAGTGCACAGCATGCGGGAAGCGAGCCTCCTCGGGAGAAGAGGAGGCAGCCCAGCTGCGTGCGTCTGCACTCACTCCTTGGGCGGAGCCCAGTGAGCCTCCAGTACGGCAGAGCTCCAGCTCTGCTCAGAGGCCCGATCTGGCAGAGTGGCTGGCGGGAGGCTGCTCTGCCCTGGGCGAGCCTTGCCCAGACGTGCCTCGCTGCTAGGCTTCCTGCCCGGGAAGGAGCAGGCTGCGCCAGACAGGCAGACGCTCCTGGCGCCTTCCTGGCCTCAGCTCCACTCCTGCCTTGCCTTTGCACCTAGTCCCCAGGCGTCCTTGCGGAGGGCTTAGGGGCCGGTGGGGTGCACGCTGCCAAGCCCTCCAGCCGTGAGAGCTCTGTCATAGGGAAGGGAATGGCAAGTGCAGGGCTCCTCCAGCGCTCGCTTGGCCGCCCAGACTCAGCACAGCGCGGAGAGCACCAGGCTTCCCAGGGCCTCTGGCTGTGGTCTGCAGCCCCACACACCCGGAGGCTGACTCCGTGAGCGCCCAGAAGGTGCCTGACAGACGTCATTTCCCTAGAGCTCTCCCCACCAGCCGAGACGTGTGCAGGTGGTTGGGGTCTGCCCCTGTGTGTCTGGGCTGCCGCCCACAGCCTCCGCTCAGGGGAAGCAGCCCCTGTGCCAAGCCCTGCAGGAGGCGCGGGGCGTCCCTGCCTGGAAGCCAAGTGCACGGTCCGCTTGGAAGCGAGCCTCCTTGGGAAGAGTCGAGGGAGCCAAGCCGCGTGCAGCTGCAATCCCTGCTTGGGCCGAGCCGAGTGTGCCTCCAGGACGGCAGAGCTCCAGCTCTGCTCAGAGGCCGGATCTAGTCACGTGCCTTGCGCGAGGCTGCTCTGCCCTGGGCGAGACTTGCCCAGGCTTGCCTCGCTGCTAGGCTTGCTGCCCGGGAAGGAGCAGGCTGTGCGATGCTGGGAGAGGCCACTGGCGCCTTCCTGGCCTCAGCTCCACTCCTGCCTTGCCTTTGCATCTAGGCCCCGGGCGTCCTTGGGGAAGGCTTAGGAGCCGGTGGCTTGCACACTGCCAAGCCCTCCAGCAGTGAGGCCTCTCGTAGAGGGGAGGGGAGGGCAAGTGCAGGGCTCCACCAGCGGTTGCTTGGCTGCCCAGACTCAGCGCCGCACGGAGAGCACAAGGCTCCCAGGTGCCCTGGCTGTGCTCTGCAGCCCCACACTCCCGGAGGCTGACTCCGTGGGCGCCCAGAAGGTGCCTGACAGACGTCATGTCCCTAGCGCTCTGCTCCCCAGCAGAGACGTGTGCAGCTGGTGGGGCCTGCCCCTGCGTGTCTGGGCTCCCGCCTGCAGCCCCAGCTCCAGGGAAGCAGCCCCTGAGCCAAGACCTGTAGGGGGCGCGGGGCGCCCCCGCCTGGAAGCCTAGTGCACAGCATGCGGGAAGCGAGCCTCCTCGGGAGAAGAGGAGGCAGCCCAGCTGCGTGCGTCTGCACTCACTCCTTGGGCGGAGCCCAGTGAGCCTCCAGTACGGCAGAGCTCCAGCTCTGCTCAGAGGCCCGATCTGGCAGAGTGGCTGGCGTGAGGCTGCTCTGCCCTGGGCGAGCCTTGCCCAGACTTGCCTCGCTGCTAGGCTTCCTGCCCGGGAAGGAGCAGGCTGCGCCAGACAGGCAGACGCTCCTGGCGCCTTCCTGGCCTCAGCTCCACTCCTGCCTTGCCTTTGCACCTAGTCCGCAGGCGTCCTTGCAGAGGGCTTAGGGGCCGGTGGGGTGCACGCTGCCAAGCCCTCCAGCCGTGAGAGCTCCGTCATAGGGAAGGGAATGGCAAGTGCTGGGCTCCTCCAGCGCTCGCTTGGCCGCCCAGACTCAGCACAGCACGGAGAGCACCAGGCTTCCCAGGGCCCCTGGCTGTGGTCTGCAGCCCCACACACCCGGAGGCTGACTCCGTGAGCGCCCAGAATGTGCCTGACAGACGTCATTTCCCTAGTGCTCTCCCCACCAGCAGAGACGTGTGCAGGTGGTTGGGGCCTGCCCCTGCGTGTCTGGGCTGCCGCCCACAGCCTCCGCTCAGGGGAAGCAGCCCCTGTGCCAAGACCTGCAGGAGGCGCGGGGCGTCCCTGCCTGGAAGCCAAGTGCACGGTCCGCTTGGAAGCGAGCCTCCTTGGGAAGAGTCGAGGGAGCCAAGCCGCGTGCAGCTGCAATCCCTGCTTGGGCCGAGCCGAGTGTGCCTCCAGGACGGCAGAGCTCCAGCTCTGCTCAGAGGCCGGATCTAGTCAAGTGCCTTGCGCGAGGCTGCTCTGCCCTGGGCGAGACTTGCCCAAGCTTGCCTCGCTGCTAGGCTTGCTGCCCGGGAAGGAGCAGGCTGTGCGATGCTGGGAGAGGCCACTGGCGCCTTCCTGGCCTCAGCTCCACTCCTGCCTTGCCTTTGCATCTAGGCCCCAGGCGTCCTTGGCGAAGGCTTAGGAGCCGGTGGCTTGCACACTGCCAAGCCCTCCAGCAGTGAGGCCTCTCGTAGAGGGGAGGGGAGGGCAAGTGCAGGGTTCCACCAGCGGTTGCTTGGCCGCCCAGACTCAGCGCCGCACGGAGAGCACAAGGCTCCCAGGTCCCCTGGCTGTGCTCTGCAGCCCCACACTCCCGGAGGCTGACTCCGTGGGCGCCCAGAAGGTGCCTGACAGACGTCATGTCCCTAGCGCTCTGCTCCCCAGCAGAGACGTGTGCAGGTGGTGGGGCCTGCCCCTGCGTGTCTGGGCTCCCGCCTGCAGCCCCAGCTCCAGGGAAGCAGCCCCTGAGCCAAGACCTGTAGGGGGCGCGGGGCGCCCCCGCCTGGAAGCCTAGTGCACAGCATGCGGGAAGCGAGCCTCCTCGGGAGAAGAGGAGGCAGCCCAGCTGCGTGCGTCTGCACTCACTCCTTGGGCGGAGCCCAGTGAGCCTCCAGTACGGCAGAGCTCCAGCTCTGCTCAGAGGCCCGATCTGGCAGAGTGGCTGGCGGGAGGCTGCTCTGCCCTGGGCGAGCCTTGCCCAGACGTGCCTCGCTGCTAGGCTTCCTGCCCGGGAAGGAGCAGGCTGCGCCAGACAGGCAGACGCTCCTGGCGCCTTCCTGGCCTCAGCTCCACTCCTGCCTTGCCTTTGCACCTAGTCCCCAGGCGTCCTTGCGGAGGGCTTAGGGGCCGGTGGGGTGCACGCTGCCAAGCCCTCCAGCCGTGAGAGCTCTGTCATAGGGAAGGGAATGGCAAGTGCAGGGCTCCTCCAGCGCTCGCTTGGCCGCCCAGACTCAGCACAGCACGGAGAGCACCAGGCTTCCCAGGGCCTCTGGCTGTGGTCTGCAGCCCCACACACCCGGAGGCTGACTCCGTGAGCGCCCAGAAGGTGCCTGACAGACGTCATTTCCCTAGAGCTCTCCCCACCAGCCGAGACGTGTGCAGGTGGTTGGGGTCTGCCCCTGTGTGTCTGGGCTGCCGCCCACAGCCTCCGCTCAGGGGAAGCAGCCCCTGTGCCAAGCCCTGCAGGAGGCGCGGGGCGTCCCTGCCTGGAAGCCAAGTGCACGGTCCGCTTGGAAGCGAGCCTCCTTGGGAAGAGTCGAGGGAGCCAAGCCGCGTGCAGCTGCAATCCCTGCTTGGGCCGAGCCGAGTGTGCCTCCAGGACGGCAGAGCTCCAGCTCTGCTCAGAGGCCGGATCTAGTCACGTGCCTTGCGCGAGGCTGCTCTGCCCTGGGCGAGACTTGCCCAGGCTTGCCTCGCTGCTAGGCTTGCTGCCCGGGAAGGAGCAGGCTGTGCGATGCTGGGAGAGGCCACTGGCGCCTTCCTGGCCTCAGCTCCACTCCTGCCTTGCCTTTGCATCTAGGCCCCGGGCGTCCTTGGGGAAGGCTTAGGAGCCGGTGGCTTGCACACTGCCAAGCCCTCCAGCAGTGAGGCCTCTCGTAGAGGGGAGGGGAGGGCAAGTGCAGGGCTCCACCAGCGGTTGCTTGGCTGCCCAGACTCAGCGCCGCACGGAGAGCACAAGGCTCCCAGGTGCCCTGGCTGTGCTCTGCAGCCCCACACTCCCGGAGGCTGACTCCGTGGGCGCCCAGAAGGTGCCTGACAGACGTCATGTCCCTAGCGCTCTGCTCCCCAGCAGAGACGTGTGCAGCTGGTGGGGCCTGCCCCTGCGTGTCTGGGCTCCCGCCTGCAGCCCCAGCTCCAGGGAAGCAGCCCCTGAGCCAAGACCTGTAGGGGGCGCGGGGCGCCCCCGCCTGGAAGCCTAGTGCACAGCATGCGGGAAGCGAGCCTCCTCGGGAGAAGAGGAGGCAGCCCAGCTGCGTGCGTCTGCACTCACTCCTTGGGCGGAGCCCAGTGAGCCTCCAGTACGGCAGAGCTCCAGCTCTGCTCAGAGGCCCGATCTGGCAGAGTGGCTGGCGTGAGGCTGCTCTGCCCTGGGCGAGCCTTGCCCAGACTTGCCTCGCTGCTAGGCTTCCTGCCCGGGAAGGAGCAGGCTGCGCCAGACAGGCAGACGCTCCTGGCGCCTTCCTGGCCTCAGCTCCACTCCTGCCTTGCCTTTGCACCTAGTCCCCAGGCGTCCTTGCGGAGGGCTTAGGGGTCGGTGGGGTGCACGCTGCCAAGCCCTCCAGCCGTGAGAGCTCCGTCATAGGGAAGGGAATGGCAAGTGCTGGGCTCCTCCAGCGCTCGCTTGGCCGCCCAGACTCAGCACAGCACGGAGAGCACCAGGCTTCCCAGGGCCCCTGGCTGTGGTCTGCAGCCCCACACACCCGGAGGCTGACTCCGTGAGCGCCCAGAATGTGCCTGACAGACGTCATTTCCCTAGTGCTCTCCCCACCAGCAGAGACGTGTGCAGGTGGTTGGGGCCTGCCCCTGCGTGTCTGGGCTGCCGCCCACAGCCTCCGCTCAGGGGAAGCAGCCCCTGTGCCAAGCCCTGCAGGAGGCGCGGGGCGTCCCTGCCTGGAAGCCAAGTGCACGGTCTGCTTGGAAGCGAGCCTCCTTGGGAAGAGTCGAGGGAGCCAAGCCGCGTGCAGCTGCAATCCCTGCTTGGGCCGAGCCGAGTGTGCCTCCAGGACGGCAGAGCTCCAGCTCTGCTCCAAGGCCGGATCTAGTCAAGTGCCTTGCGCGAGGCTGCTCTGCCCTGGGCGAGACTTGCCCAGGCTTGCCTCGCTGCTAGGCTTGCTGCCCGGGAAGGAGCAGGCTGTGCGATGCTGGGAGAGGCCACTGGCGCCTTCCTGGCCTCAGCTCCACTCCTGCCTTGCCTTTGCATCTAGGCCCCGGGCGTCCTTGGGGAAGGCTTAGGAGCCGGTGGCTTGCACACTGCCAAGCCCTCCAGCAGTGAGGCCTCTCGTAGAGGGGAGGGGAGGGCAAGTGCAGGGCTCCACCAGCGGTTGCTTGGCCGCCCAGACTCAGCGCCGCACGGAGAGCACAAGGCTCCCAGGTCCCCTGGCTGTGCACTGCAGCCCCACACTCCCGGAGGCTGACTCCGTGGGCGCCCAGAAGGTGCCTGACAGACGTCATGTCCCTAGCGCTCTGCTCCCCAGCAGAGACGTGTGCAGGTGGTGGGGCCTGCCCCTGCGTGTCTGGGCTCCCGCCTGCAGCCCCAGCTCCAGGGAAGCAGCCCCTGAGCCAAGACCTGTAGGGGGCGCGGGGCGCCCCCGCCTGGAAGCCTAGTGCACAGCATGCGGGAAGCGAGCCTCCTCGGGAGAAGAGGAGGCAGCCCAGCTGCGTGCGTCTGCACTCACTCCTTGGGCGGAGCCCAGTGAGCCTCCAGTACGGCAGAGCTCCAGCTCTGCTCAGAGGCCCGATCTGGCAGAGTGGCTGGCAGGAGGCTGCTCTGCCCTGGGCGAGCCTTGCCCAGACGTGCCTCGCTGCTAGGCTTCCTGCCCGGGAAGGAGCAGGCTGCGCCAGACAGGCAGACGCTCCTGGCGCCTTCCTGGCCTCAGCTCCACTCCTGCCTTGCCTTTGCACCTAGTCCCCAGGCGTCCTTGCGGAGGGCTTAGGGGCCGGTGGGGTGCACGCTGCCAAGCCCTCCAGCCGTGAGAGCTCCGTCATAGGGAAGGGAATGGCAAGTGCAGGGCTCCTCCAGCGCTCGCTTGGCCGCCCAGACTCAGCACAGCACGGAGAGCACCAGGCTTCCCAGGGCCCCTGGCTGTGGTCTGCAGCCCCACACACCCGGAGGCTGACTCCGTGAGCGCCCAGAAGGTGCCTGACAGACGTCATTTCCCTAGTGCTCTCCCCACCAGCAGAGACGTGTGCAGGTGGTTGGGGCCTGCCCCTGTGTGTCTGGGCTGCCGCCCACAGCCTCCGCTCAGGGGAAGCAGCCCCTGTGCCAAGACCTGCAGGAGGCGCGGGGCGTCCCTGCCTGGAAGCCAAGTGCACGGTCCGCTTGGAAGCGAGCCTCCTTGGGAAGAGTCGAGGGAGCCAAGCCGCGTGCAGCTGCAATCCCTGCTTGGGCCGAGCCGAGTGTGCCTCCAGGACGGCAGAGCTCCAGCTCTGCTCAGAGGCCGGATCTAGTCAAGTGCCTTGCGCGAGGCTGCTCTGCCCTGGGCGAGACTTGCCCAGGCTTGCCTCGCTGCTAGGCTTGCTGCCCGGGAAGGAGCAGGCTGTGCGATGCTGGGAGAGGCCACTGGCGCCTTCCTGGCCTCAGCTCCACTCCTGCCTTGCCTTTGCATCTAGGCCCCGGGCGTCCTTGGGGAAGGCTTAGGAGCCGGTGGCTTGCACACTGCCAAGCCCTCCAGCAGTGAGGCCTCTCGTAGAGGGGAGGGGAGGGCAAGTGCAGGGCTCCACCAGCGGTTGCTTGGCCGCCCAGACTCAGCGCCGCACGGAGAGCACAAGGCTTCCAGGTGCCCTGGCTGTGCTCTGCAGCCCCACACTCCCGGAGGCTGACTCCGTGGGCGCCCAGAAGTTGCCTGACAGACGTCATGTCCCTAGCGCTCTGCTCCCCAGCAGAGACGTGTGCAGGTGGTGGGGCCTGCCCCTGCGTGTCTGGGCTCCCGCCTGCAGCCCCAGCTCCAGGAAGCAGCCCCTGAGCCAAGACCTGTATGGGGCGCGGGGCGCCCCCGCCTGGAAGCCTAGTGCACAGCATGCGGGAAGCGAGCCTCCTCGGGAGAAGAGGAGGCAGCCCAGCTGCGTGCGTCTGCACTCACTCCTTGGGCGGAGCCCAGTGAGCCTCCAGTACAGCAGAGCTCCAGCTCTGCTCAGAGGCCCGATCTGGCAGAGTGGCTGGCGTGAGGCTGCTCTGCCCTGGGCGAGCCTTGCCCAGACTTGCCTCGCTGCTAGGCTTCCTGCCCGGGAAGGAGCAGGCTGCGCCAGACAGGCAGACGCTCCTGGCGCCTTCCTGGCCTCAGCTCCACTCCTGCCTTGCCTTTGCACCTAGTCCCCAGGCGTCCTTGCGGAGGGCTTAGGGGCCGGTGGGGTGCACGCTGCCAAGCCCTCCAGCCGTGAGAGCTCCGTCATAGGGAAGGGAATGGCAAGTGCAGGGCTCCTCCAGCGCTCGCTTGGCCGCCCAGACTCAGCACAGCACGGAGAGCACCAGGCTTCCCAGGGCCCCTGGCTGTGGTCTGCAGCCCCACACACCCGGAGGCTGACTCAGTGAGCGCCCAGAAGGTGCCTGACAGACGTCATTTCCCTAGTGCTCTCCCCACCAGCAGAGACGTGTGCAGGTGGTTGGGGCCTGCCCCTGCGTGTCTGGGCTGCCGCCCACAGCCTCCGCTCAGGGGAAGCAGCCCCTGTGCCAAGCCCTGCAGGAGGCGCGGGGCGTCCCTGCCTGGAAGCCAAGTGCACGGTCGGCTTGGAAGCGAGCCTCCTTGGGAAGAGTCGAGGGAGCCAAGCCGCGTGCAGCTGCAATCCCTGCTTGGGCCGAGCCGAGTGTGCCTCCAGGACGGCAGAGCTCCAGCTCTGCTCAGAGGCCGGATCTAGTCAAGTGCCTTGCGCGAGGCTGCTCTGCCCTGGGCGAGACTTGCCCAGGCTTGCCTCGCTGCTAGGCTTGCTGCCCGGGAAGGAGCAGGCTGTGCGATGCTGGGAGAGGCCACTGGCGCCTTCCTGGCCTCAGCTCCACTCCTGCCTTGCCTTTGCATCTAGGCCCCAGGCGTCCTTGGCGAAGGCTTAGGAGCCGGTGGCTTGCACACTGCCAAGCCCTCCAGCAGTGAGGCCTCTCGTAGAGGGGAGGGGAGGGCAAGTGCAGGGCTCCACCAGCGGTTGCTTGGCCGCCCAGACTCAGCGCCGCACGGAGAGCACAAGGCTCCCAGGTCCCCTGGCTGTGGTCTGCAGCCCCACACTCCCGGAGGCTGACTCCGTGGGCGCCCAGAAGGTGCCTGACAGACGTCATGTCCCTAGCGCTCTGCTCCCCAGCAGAGACGTGTGCAGGTGGTGGGGCCTGCCCCTGCGTGTCTGGGCTCCCGCCTGCAGCCCCAGCTCCAGGGAAGCAGCCCCTGAGCCAAGACCTGTAGGGGGCGCGGGGCGCCCCCGCCTGGAAGCCTAGTGCACAGCATGCGGGAAGCGAGCCTCCTCGGGAGAAGAGGAGGCAGCCCAGCTGCGTGCGTCTGCACTCACTCCTTGGGCGGAGCCCAGTGAGCCTCCAGTACGGCAGAGCTCCAGCTCTGCTCAGAGGCCCGATCTGGCAGAGTGGCTGGCGGGAGGCTGCTCTGCCCTGGGCGAGCCTTGCCCAGACTTGCCTCGCTGCTAGGCTTCCTGCCCGGGAAGGAGCAGGCTGCGCCAGACAGGCAGACGCTCCTGGCGCCTTCCTGGCCTCAGCTCCACTCCTGCCTTGCCTTTGCACCTAGTCCCCAGGCGTCCTTGCGGAGGGCTTAGGGGCCGGTGGGGTGCACGCTGCCAAGCCCTCCAGCCGTGAGAGCTCTGTCATAGGGAAGGGAATGGCAAGTGCAGGGCTCCTCCAGCGCTCGCTTGGCCGCCCAGACTCAGCACAGCACGGAGAGCACCAGGCTTCCCAGGGCCTCTGGCTGTGGTCTGCAGCCCCACACACCCGGAGGCTGACTCCGTGAGCGCCCAGAAGGTGCCTGACAGACGTCATTTCCCTAGAGCTCTCCCCACCAGCAGAGACGTGTGCAGGTGGTTGGGGCCTGCCCCTGTGTGTCTGGGCTGCCGCCCACAGCCTCCGCTCAGGGGAAGCAGCCCCTGTGCCAAGCCCTGCAGGAGGCGCGGGGCGTCCCTGCCTGGAAGCCAAGTGCACGGTCCGCTTGGAAGCGAGCCTCCTTGGGAAGAGTCGAGGGAGCCAAGCCGCGTGCAGCTGCAATCCCTGCTTGGGCCGAGCCGAGTGTGCCTCCAGGACGGCAGAGCTCCAGCTCTGCTCAGAGGCCGGATCTAGTCACGTGCCTTGCGCGAGGCTGCTCTGCCCTGGGCGAGACTTGCCCAGGCTTGCCTCGCTGCTAGGCTTGCTGCCCGGGAAGGAGCAGGCTGTGCGATGCTGGGAGAGGCCACTGGCGCCTTCCTGGCCTCAGCTCCACTCCTGCCTTGCCTTTGCATCTAGGCCCCGGGCGTCCTTGGGGAAGGCTTAGGAGCCGGTGGCTTGCACACTGCCAAGCCCTCCAGCAGTGAGGCCTCTCGTAGAGGGGAGGGGAGGGCAAGTGCAGGGCTCCACCAGCGGTTGCTTGGCTGCCCAGACTCAGCGCCGCACGGAGAGCACAAGGCTCCCAGGTGCCCTGGCTGTGCTCTGCAGCCCCACACTCCCGGAGGCTGACTCCGTGGGCGCCCAGAAGGTGCCTGACAGACGTCATGTCCCTAGCGCTCTGCTCCCCAGCAGAGACGTGTGCAGGTGGTGGGGCCTGCCCCTGCGTGTCTGGGCTCCCGCCTGCAGCCCCAGCTCCAGGGAAGCAGCCCCTGAGCCAAGACCTGTAGGGGGCGCGGGGCGCCCCCGCCTGGAAGCCTAGTGCACAGCATGCGGGAAGCGAGCCTCCTCGGGAGAAGAGGAGGCAGCCCAGCTGCGTGCGTCTGCACTCACTCCTTGGGCGGAGCCCAGTGAGCCTCCAGTACGGCAGAGCTCCAGCTCTGCTCAGAGGCCCGATCTGGCAGAGTGGCTGGCGTGAGGCTGCTCTGCCCTGGGCGAGCCTTGCCCAGACGTGCCTCGCTGCTAGGCTTCCTGCCCGGGAAGGAGCAGGCTGCGCCAGACAGGCAGACGCTCCTGGCGCCTTCCTGGCCTCAGCTCCACTCCTGCCTTGCCTTTGCACCTAGTCCCCAGGCGTCCTTGCGGAGGGCTTAGGGGCCGGTGGGGTGCACGCTGCCAAGCCCTCCAGCCGTGAGAGCTCCGTCATAGGGAAGGGAATGGCAAGTGCTGGGCTCCTCCAGCGCTCGCTTGGCCGCCCAGACTCAGCACAGCACGGAGAGCACCAGGCTTCCCAGGGCCCCTGGCTGTGGTCTGCAGCCCCACACACCCGGAGGCTGACTCCGTGAGCGCCCAGAATGTGCCTGAAAGACGTCATTTCCCTAGTGCTCTCCCCACCAGCAGAGACGTGTGCAGGTGGTTGGGGCCTGCCCCTGCGTGTCTGGGCTGCCGCCCACAGCCTCCGCTCAGGGGAAGCAGCCCCTGTGCCAAGCCCTGCAGGAGGCGCGGGGCGTCCCTGCCTGGAAGCCAAGTGCACGGTCCGCTTGGAAGCGAGCCTCCTTGGGAAGAGTCGAGGGAGCCAAGCCGCGTGCAGCTGCAATCCCTGCTTGGGCCGAGCCGAGTGTGCCTCCAGGACGGCAGAGCTCCAGCTCTGCTCAGAGGCCGGATCTAGTCAAGTGCCTTGCGCGAGGCTGCTCTGCCCTGGGCGAGACTTGCCCAGGCTTGCCTCGCTGCTAGGCTTGCTGCCCGGGAAGGAGCAGGCTGTGCGATGCTGGGAGAGGCCACTGGCGCCTTCCTGGCCTCAGCTCCACTCCTGCCTTGCCTTTGCATCTAGGCCCCGGGCGTCCTTGGGGAAGGCTTAGGAGCCGGTGGCTTGCACACTGCCAAGCCCTCCAGCAGTGAGGCCTCTCGTAGAGGGGAGGGGAGGGCAAGTGCAGGGCTCCACCAGCGGTTGCTTGGCCGCCCAGACTCAGCGCCGCACGGAGAGCACAAGGCTCCCAGGTCCCCTGGCTGTGCACTGCAGCCCCACACTCCCGGAGGCTGACTCCGTGGGCGCCCAGAAGGTGCCTGACAGACGTCATGTCCCTAGCGCTCTGCTCCCCAGCAGAGACGTGTGCAGGTGGTGGGGCCTGCCCCTGCGTGTCTGGGCTCCCGCCTGCAGCCCCAGCTCCAGGGAAGCAGCCCCTGAGCCAAGACCTGTAGGGGGCGCGGGGCGCCCCCGCCTGGAAGCCTAGTGCACAGCATGCGGGAAGCGAGCCTCCTCGGGAGAAGAGGAGGCAGCCCAGCTGCGTGCGTCTGCACTCACTCCTTGGGCGGAGCCCAGTGAGCCTCCAGTACGGCAGAGCTCCAGCTCTGCTCAGAGGCCCGATCTGGCAGAGTGGCTGGCGGGAGGCTGCTCTGCCCTGGGCGAGCCTTGCCCAGACGTGCCTCGCTGCTAGGCTTCCTGCCCGGGAAGGAGCAGGCTGCGCCAGACAGGCAGACGCTCCTGGCGCCTTCCTGGCCTCAGCTCCACTCCTGCCTTGCCTTTGCACCTAGTCCCCAGGCGTCCTTGCGGAGGGCTTAGGGGCCGGTGGGGTGCACGCTGCCAAGCCCTCCAGCCGTGAGAGCTCCGTCATAGGGAAGGGAATGGCAAGTGCAGGGCTCCTCCAGCGCTCGCTTGGCCGCCCAGACTCAGCACAGCACGGAGAGCACCAGGCTTCCCAGGGCCCCTGGCTGTGGTCTGCAGCCCCACACACCCGGAGGCTGACTCCGTGAGCGCCCAGAAGGTGCCTGACAGACGTCATTTCCCTAGTGCTCTCCCCACCAGCAGAGACGTGTGCAGGTGGTTGGGGCCTGCCCCTGTGTGTCTGGGCTGCCGCCCACAGCCTCCGCTCAGGGGAAGCAGCCCCTGTGCCAAGCCCTGCAGGAGGCGCGGGGCGTCCCTGCCTGGAAGCCAAGTGCACGGTCCGCTTGGAAGCGAGCCTCCTTGGGAAGAGTCGAGGGAGCCAAGCCGCGTGCAGCTGCAATCCCTGCTTGGGCCGAGCCGAGTGTGCCTCCAGGACGGCAGAGCTCCAGCTCTGCTCAGAGGCCGGATCTAGTCAAGTGCCTTGCGCGAGGCTGCTCTGCCCTGGGCGAGACTTGCCCAGGCTTGCCTCGCTGCTAGGCTTGCTGCCCGGGAAGGAGCAGGCTGTGCGATGCTGGGAGAGGCCACTGGCGCCTTCCTGGCCTCAGCTCCACTCCTGCCTTGCCTTTGCATCTAGGCCCCGGGCGTCCTTGGGGAAGGCTTAGGAGCCGGTGGCTTGCACACTGCCAAGCCCTCCAGCAGTGAGGCCTCTCGTAGAGGGGAGGGGAGGGCAAGTGCAGGGCTCCACCAGCGGTTGCTTGGCCGCCCAGACTCAGCGCCGCACGGAGAGCACAAGGCTTCCAGGTGCCCTGGCTGTGCTCTGCAGCCCCACACTCCCGGAGGCTGACTCCGTGGGCGCCCAGAAGTTGCCTGACAGACGTCATGTCCCTAGCGCTCTGCTCCCCAGCAGAGACGTGTGCAGGTGGTGGGGCCTGCCCCTGCGTGTCTGGGCTCCCGCCTGCAGCCCCAGCTCCAGGAAGCAGCCCCTGAGCCAAGACCTGTAGGGGGCGCGGGGCGCCCCCGCCTGGAAGCCTCGTGCACAGCATGCGGGAAGCGAGCCTCCTCGGGAGAAGAGGAGGCAGCCCAGCTGCGTGCGTCTGCACTCACTCCTTGGGCGGAGCCCAGTGAGCCTCCAGTACAGCAGAGCTCCAGCTCTGCTCAGAGGCCCGATCTGGCAGAGTGGCTGGCGTGAGGCTGCTCTGCCCTGGGCGAGCCTTGCCCAGACTTGCCTCGCTGCTAGGCTTCCTGCCCGGGAAGGAGCAGGCTGCGCCAGACAGGCAGACGCTCCTGGCGCCTTCCTGGCCTCAGCTCCACTCCTGCCTTGCCTTTGCACCTAGTCCCCAGGCGTCCTTGCGGAGGGCTTAGGGGCCGGTGGGGTGCACGCTGCCAAGCCCTCCAGCCGTGAGAGCTCCGTCATAGGGAAGGGAATGGCAAGTGCAGGGCTCCTCCAGCGCTCGCTTGGCCGCCCAGACTCAGCACAGCACGGAGAGCACCAGGCTTCCCAGGGCCCCTGGCTGTGGTCTGCAGCCCCACACACCCGGAGGCTGACTCCGTGAGCGCCCAGAAGGTGCCTGACAGACGTCATTTCCCTAGTGCTCTCCCCACCAGCAGAGACGTGTGCAGGTGGTTGGGGCCTGCCCCTGCGTGTCTGGGCTGCCGCCCACAGCCTCCGCTCAGGGGAAGCAGCCCCTGTGCCAAGCCCTGCAGGAGGCGCGGGGCGTCCCTGCCTGGAAGCCAAGTGCACGGTCCGCTTGGAAGCGAGCCTCCTTGGGAAGAGTCGAGGGAGCCAAGCCGCGTGCAGCTGCAATCCCTGCTTGGGCCGAGCCGAGTGTGCCTCCAGGACGGCAGAGCTCCAGCTCTGCTCAGAGGCCGGATCTAGTCAAGTGCCTTGCGCGAGGCTGCTCTGCCCTGGGCGAGACTTGCCCAGGCTTGCCTCGCTGCTAGGCTTGCTGCCCGGGAAGGAGCAGGCTGTGCGATGCTGGGAGAGGCCACTGGCGCCTTCCTGGCCTCAGCTCCACTCCTGCCTTGCCTTTGCATCTAGGCCCCAGGCGTCCTTGGCGAAGGCTTAGGAGCCGGTGGCTTGCACACTGCCAAGCCCTCCAGCAGTGAGGCCTCTCGTAGAGGGGAGGGGAGGGCAAGTGCAGGGCTCCACCAGCGGTTGCTTGGCCGCCCAGACTCAGCGCCGCACGGAGAGCACAAGGCTCCCAGGTCCCCTGGCTGTGGTCTGCAGCCCCACACTCCCGGAGGCTGACTCCGTGGGCGCCCAGAAGGTGCCTGACAGACGTCATGTCCCTAGCGCTCTGCTCCCCAGCAGAGACGTGTGCAGGTGGTGGGGCCTGCCCCTGCGTGTCTGGGCTCCCGCCTGCAGCCCCAGCTCCAGGGAAGCAGCCCCTGAGCCAAGACCTGTAGGGGGCGCGGGGCGCCCCCGCCTGGAAGCCTAGTGCACAGCATGCGGGAAGCGAGCCTCCTCGGGAGAAGAGGAGGCAGCCCAGCTGCGTGCGTCTGCACTCACTCCTTGGGCGGAGCCCAGTGAGCCTCCAGTACGGCAGAGCTCCAGCTCTGCTCAGAGGCCCGATCTGGCAGAGTGGCTGGCGGGAGGCTGCTCTGCCCTGGGCGAGCCTTGCCCAGACGTGCCTCGCTGCTAGGCTTCCTGCCCGGGAAGGAGCAGGCTGCGCCAGACAGGCAGACGCTCCTGGCGCCTTCCTGGCCTCAGCTCCACTCCTGCCTTGCCTTTGCACCTAGTCCCCAGGCGTCCTTGCGGAGGGCTTAGGGGCCGGTGGGGTGCACGCTGCCAAGCCCTCCAGCCGTGAGAGCTCTGTCATAGGGAAGGGAATGGCAAGTGCAGGGCTCCTCCAGCGCTCGCTTGGCCGCCCAGACTCAGCACAGCACGGAGAGCACCAGGCTTCCCAGGGCCTCTGGCTGTGGTCTGCAGCCCCACACACCCGGAGGCTGACTCCGTGAGCGCCCAGAAGGTGCCTGACAGACGTCATTTCCCTAGAGCTCTCCCCACCAGCAGAGACGTGTGCAGGTGGTTGGGGCCTGCCCCTGTGTGTCTGGGCTGCCGCCCACAGCCTCCGCTCAGGGGAAGCAGCCCCTGTGCCAAGCCCTGCAGGAGGCGCGGGGCGTCCCTGCCTGGAAGCCAAGTGCACGGTCCGCTTGGAAGCGAGCCTCCTTGGGAAGAGTCGAGGGAGCCAAGCCGCGTGCAGCTGCAATCCCTGCTTGGGCCGAGCCGAGTGTGCCTCCAGGACGGCAGAGCTCCAGCTCTGCTCAGAGGCCGGATCTAGTCACGTGCCTTGCGCGAGGCTGCTCTGCCCTGGGCGAGACTTGCCCAGGCTTGCCTCGCTGCTAGGCTTGCTGCCCGGGAAGGAGCAGGCTGTGCGATGCTGCGAGAGGCCACTGGCGCCTTCCTGGCCTCAGCTCCACTCCTGCCTTGCCTTTGCATCTAGGCCCCGGGCGTCCTTGGGGAAGGCTTAGGAGCCGGTGGCTTGCACACTGCCAAGCCCTCCAGCAGTGAGGCCTCTCGTAGAGGGGAGGGGAGGGCAAGTGCAGGGCTCCACCAGCGGTTGCTTGGCTGCCCAGACTCAGCGCCGCACGGAGAGCACAAGGCTCCCAGGTGCCCTGGCTGTGCTCTGCAGCCCCACACTCCCGGAGGCTGACTCCGTGGGCGCCCAGAAGGTGCCTGACAGACGTCATGTCCCTAGCGCTCTGCTCCCCAGCAGAGACGTGTGCAGCTGGTGGGGCCTGCCCCTGCGTGTCTGGGCTCCCGCCTGCAGCCCCAGCTCCAGGGAAGCAGCCCCTGAGCCAAGACCTGTAGGGGGCGCGGGGCGCCCCCGCCTGGAAGCCTAGTGCACAGCATGCGGGAAGCGAGCCTCCTCGGGAGAAGAGGAGGCAGCCCAGCTGCGTGCGTCTGCACTCACTCCTTGGGCGGAGCCCAGTGAGCCTCCAGTACGGCAGAGCTCCAGCTCTGCTCAGAGGCCCGATCTGGCAGAGTGGCTGGCGTGAGGCTGCTCTGCCCTGGGCGAGCCTTGCCCAGACTTGCCTCGCTGCTAGGCTTCCTGCCCGGGAAGGAGCAGGCTGCGCCAGACAGGCAGACGCTCCTGGCGCCTTCCTGGCCTCAGCTCCACTCCTGCCTTGCCTTTGCACCTAGTCCCCAGGCGTCCTTGCGGAGGGCTTAGGGGCCGGTGGGGTGCACGCTGCCAAGCCCTCCAGCCGTGAGAGCTCCGTCATAGGGAAGGGAATGGCAAGTGCTGGGCTCCTCCAGCGCTCGCTTGGCCGCCCAGACTCAGCACAGCACGGAGAGCACCAGGCTTCCCAGGGCCCCTGGCTGTGGTCTGCAGCCCCACACACCCGGAGGCTGACTCCGTGAGCGCCCAGAATGTGCCTGACAGACGTCATTTCCCTAGTGCTCTCCCCACCAGCAGAGACGTGTGCAGGTGGTTGGGGCCTGCCCCTGCGTGTCTGGGCTGCCGCCCACAGCCTCCGCTCAGGGGAAGCAGCCCCTGTGCCAAGCCCTGCAGGAGGCGCGGGGCGTCCCTGCCTGGAAGCCAAGTGCACGGTCCGCTTGGAAGCGAGCCTCCTTGGGAAGAGTCGAGGGAGCCAAGCCGCGTGCAGCTGCAATCCCTGCTTGGGCCGAGCCGAGTGTGCCTCCAGGACGGCAGAGCTCCAGCTCTGCTCAGAGGCCGGATCTAGTCAAGTGCCTTGCGCGAGGCTGCTCTGCCCTGGGCGAGACTTGCCCAGGCTTGCCTCGCTGCTAGGCTTGCTGCCCGGGAAGGAGCAGGCTGTGCGATGCTGGGAGAGGCCACTGGCGCCTTCCTGGCCTCAGCTCCACTCCTGCCTTGCCTTTGCATCTAGGCCCCGGGCGTCCTTGGGGAAGGCTTAGGAGCCGGTGGCTTGCACACTGCCAAGCCCTCCAGCAGTGAGGCCTCTCGTAGAGGGGAGGGGAGGGCAAGTGCAGGGCTCCACCAGCGGTTGCTTGGCCGCCCAGACTCAGCGCCGCACGGAGAGCACAAGGCTCCCAGGTCCCCTGGCTGTGCACTGCAGCCCCACACTCCCGGAGGCTGACTCCGTGGGCGCCCAGAAGGTGCCTGACAGACGTCATGTCCCTAGCGCTCTGCTCCCCAGCAGAGACGTGTGCAGGTGGTGGGGCCTGCCCCTGCGTGTCTGGGCTCCCGCCTGCAGCCCCAGCTCCAGGGAAGCAGCCCCTGAGCCAAGACCTGTAGGGGGCGCGGGGCGCCCCCGCCTGGAAGCCTAGTGCACAGCATGCGGGAAGCGAGCCTCCTCGGGAGAAGAGGAGGCAGCCCAGCTGCGTGCGTCTGCACTCACTCCTTGGGCGGAGCCCAGTGAGCCTCCAGTACGGCAGAGCTCCAGCTCTGCTCAGAGGCCCGATCTGGCAGAGTGGCTGGCGGGAGGCTGCTCTGCCCTGGGCGAGCCTTGCCCAGACGTGCCTCGCTGCTAGGCTTCCTGCCCGGGAAGGAGCAGGCTGCGCCAGACAGGCAGACGCTCCTGGCGCCTTCCTGGCCTCAGCTCCACTCCTGCCTTGCCTTTGCACCTAGTCCCCAGGCGTCCTTGCGGAGGGCTTAGGGGCCGGTGGGGTGCACGCTGCCAAGCCCTCCAGCCGTGAGAGCTCCGTCATAGGGAAGGGAATGGCAAGTGCAGGGCTCCTCCAGCGCTCGCTTGGCCGCCCAGACTCAGCACAGCACGGAGAGCACCAGGCTTCCCAGGGCCCCTGGCTGTGGTCTGCAGCCCCACACACCCGGAGGCTGACTCCGTGAGCGCCCAGAAGGTGCCTGACAGACGTCATTTCCCTAGTGCTCTCCCCACCAGCAGAGACGTGTGCAGGTGGTTGGGGCCTGCCCCTGCGTGTCTGGGCTGCCGCCCACAGCCTCCGCTCAGGGGAAGCAGCCCCTGTGCCAAGCCCTGCAGGAGGCGCGGGGCGTCCCTGCCTGGAAGCCAAGTGCACGGTCCGCTTGGAAGCGAGGCTCCTTGGGAAGAGTCGAGGGAGCCAAGCCGCGTGCAGCTGCAATCCCTGCTTGGGCCGAGCCGAGTGTGCCTCCAGGACGGCAGAGCTCCAGCTCTGCTCAGAGGCCGGATCTAGTCAAGTGCCTTGCGCGAGGCTGCTCTGCCCTGGGCGAGACTTGCCCAGGCTTGCCTCGCTGCTAGGCTTGCTGCCCGGGAAGGAGCAGGCTGTGCGATGCTGGGAGAGGCCACTGGCGCCTTCCTGGCCTCAGCTCCACTCCTGCCTTGCCTTTGCATCTAGGCCCCGGGCGTCCTTGGGGAAGGCTTAGGAGCCGGTGGCTTGCACACTGCCAAGCCCTCCAGCAGTGAGGCCTCTCGTAGAGGGGAGGGGAGGGCAAGTGCAGGGCTCCACCAGCGGTTGCTTGGCCGCCCAGACTCAGCGCCGCACGGAGAGCACAAGGCTCCCAGGTCCCCTGGCTGTGGTCTGCAGCCCCACACTCCCGGAGGCTGACTCCGTGGGCGCCCAGAAGGTGCCTGACAGACGTCATGTCCCTAGCGCTCTGCTCCCCAGCAGAGACGTGTGCAGCTGGTGGGGCCTGCCCCTGCGTGTCTGGGCTCCCGCCTGCAGCCCCAGCTCCAGGGAAGCAGCCCCTGAGCCAAGACCTGTAGGGGGCGCGGGGCGCCCCCGCCTGGAAGCCTAGTGCACAGCATGCGGGAAGCGAGCCTCCTCGGGAGAAGAGGAGGCAGCCCAGCTGCGTGCGTCTGCACTCACTCCTTGGGCGGAGCCCAGTGAGCCTCCAGTACGGCAGAGCTCCAGCTCTGCTCAGAGGCCCGATCTGGCAGAGTGGCTGGCGGGAGGCTGCTCTGCCCTGGGCGAGCCTTGCCCAGACGTGCCTCGCTGCTAGGCTTCCTGCCCGGGAAGGAGCAGGCTGCGCCAGACAGGCAGACGCTCCTGGCGCCTTCCTGGCCTCAGCTCCACTCCTGCCTTGCCTTTGCACCTAGTCCCCAGGCGTCCTTGCGGAGGGCTTAGGGGCCGGTGGGGTGCACGCTGCCAAGCCCTCCAGCCGTGAGAGCTCCGTCATAGGGAAGGGAATGGCAAGTGCAGGGCTCCTCCAGCGCTCGCTTGGCCGCCCAGACTCAGCACAGCACGGAGAGCACCAGGCTTCCCAGGGCCCCTGGCTGTGGTCTGCAGCCCCACACACCCGGAGGCTGACTCCGTGAGCGCCCAGAAGGTGCCTGACAGACGTCATTTCCCTAGTGCTCTCCCCACCAGCAGAGACGTGTGCAGGTGGTTGGGGCCTGCCCCTGCGTGTCTGGGCTGCCGCCCACAGCCTCCGCTCAGGGGAAGCAGCCCCTGTGCCAAGCCCTGCAGGAGGCGCGGGGCGTCCCTGCCTGGAAGCCAAGTGCACGGTCCGCTTGGAAGCGAGCCTCCTTGGGAAGAGTCGAGGGAGCCAAGCCGCGTGCAGCTGCAATCCCTGCTTGGGCCGAGCCGAGTGTGCCTCCAGGACGGCAGAGCTCCAGCTCTGCTCAGAGGCCGGATCTAGTCAAGTGCCTTGCACGAGGCTGCTCTGCCCTGGGCGAGACTTGCCCAGGCTTGCCTCGCTGCTAGGCTTGCTGCCCGGGAAGGAGCAGGCTGTGCGATGCTGGGAGAGGCCACTGGCGCCTTCCTGGCCTCAGCTCCACTCCTGCCTTGCCTTTGCATCTAGGCCCCGGGCGTCCTTGGGGAAGGCTTAGGAGCCGGTGGCTTGCACACTGCCAAGCCCTCCAGCAGTGAGGCCTCTCGTAGAGGGGAGGGGAGGGCAAGTGCAGGGCTCCACCAGCGGTTGCTTGGCCGCCCAGACTCAGCGCCGCACGGAGAGCACAAGGCTCCCAGGTCCCCTGGCTGTGGTGTGCAGCCCCACACTCCCGGAGGCTGACTCCGTGGGCGCCCAGAAGGTGCCTGACAGACGTCATGTCCCTAGCGCTCTGCTCCCCAGCAGAGACGTGTGCAGCTGGTGGGGCCTGCCCCTGCGTGTCTGGGCTCCCGCCTGCAGCCCCAGCTCCAGGGAAGCAGCCCCTGAGCCAAGACCTGTAGGGGGCGCGGGGCGCCCCCGCCTGGAAGCCTAGTGCACAGCATGCGGGAAGCGAGCCTCCTCGGGAGAAGAGGAGGCAGCCCAGCTGCGTGCGTCTGCACTCACTCCTTGGGCGGAGCCCAGTGAGCCTCCAGTACGGCAGAGCTCCAGCTCTGCTCAGAGGCCCGATCTGGCAGAGTGGCTGGCGTGAGGCTGCTCTGCCCTGGGCGAGCCTTGCCCAGACGTGCCTCGCTGCTAGGCTTCCTGCCCGGGAAGGAGCAGGCTGCGCCAGACAGGCAGACGCTCCTGGCGCCTTCCTGGCCTCAGCTCCACTCCTGCCTTGCCTTTGCACCTAGTCCCCAGGCGTCCTTGCGGAGGGCTTAGGGGCCGGTGGGGTGCACGCTGCCAAGCCCTCCAGCCGTGAGAGCTCTGTCATAGGGAAGGGAATGGCAAGTGCAGGGCTCCTCCAGCGCTCGCTTGGCCGCCCAGACTCAGCACAGCACGGAGAGCACCAGGCTTCCCAGGGCCCCTGGCTGTGGTCTGCAGCCCCACACACCCGGAGGCTGACTCCGTGAGCGCCCAGAAGGTGCCTGACAGACGTCATTTCCCTAGTGCTCTCCCCACCAGCAGAGACGTGTGCAGGTGGTTGGGGCCTGCCCCTGCGTGTCTGGGCTGCCGCCCACAGCCTCCGCTCAGGGGAAGCAGCCCCTGTGCCAAGCCCTGCAGGAGGCGCGGGGCGTCCCTGCCTGGAAGCCAAGTGCACGGTCCGCTTGGAAGCGAGGCTCCTTGGGAAGAGTCGAGGGAGCCAAGCCGCGTGCAGCTGCAATCCCTGCTTGGGCCGAGCCGAGTGTGCCTCCAGGACGGCAGAGCTCCAGCTCTGCTCAGAGGCCGGATCTAGTCAAGTGCCTTGCACGAGGCTGCTCTGCCCTGGGCGAGACTTGCCCAGGCTTGCCTCGCTGCTAGGCTTGCTGCCCGGGAAGGAGCAGGCTGTGCGATGCTGGGAGAGGCCACTGGCGCCTTCCTGGCCTCAGCTCCACTCCTGCCTTGCCTTTGCATCTAGGCCCCGGGCCTCCTTGGGGAAGGCTTAGGAGCCGGTGGCTTGCACACTGCCAAGCCCTCCAGCAGTGAGGCCTCTCGTAGAGGGGAGGGGAGGGCAAGTGCAGGGCTCCACCAGCGGTTGCTTGGCCGCCCAGACTCAGCGCCGCACGGAGAGCACAAGGCTCCCAGGTCCCCTGGCTGTGCTCTGCAGCCCCACACTCCCGGAGGCTGACTCCGTGGGCGCCCAGAAGGTGCCTGACAGACGTCATGTCCCTAGCGCTCTGCTCCCCAGCAGAGACGTGTGCAGGTGGTGGGGCCTGCCCCTGCGTGTCTGGGCTCCCGCCCGCAGCCCCAGCTCCAGGGAAGCAGCCCCTGAGCCAAGACCTGTAGGGGGCGCGGGGCGCCCCCGCCTGGAAGCCTAGTGCACAGCATGCGGGAAGCGAGCCTCCTCGGGAGAAGAGGAGGCAGCCCAGCTGCGTGCGTCTGCACTCACTCCTTGGGCGGAGCCCAGTGAGCCTCCAGTACGGCAGAGCTCCAGCTCTGCTCAGAGGCCCGATCTGGCAGAGTGGCTGGCGTGAGGCTGCTCTGCCCTGGGCGAACCTTGCCCAGACGTGCCTCGCTGCTAGGCTTCCTGCCCGGGAAGGAGCAGGCTGCGCCAGACAGGCAGACGCTCCTGGCGCCTTCCTGGCCTCAGCTCCACTCCTGCCTTGCCTTTGCACCTAGTCCCCAGGCGTCCTTGCGGAGGGCTTAGGGGCCGGTGGGGTGCACGCTGCCAAGCCCTCCAGCCGTGAGAGCTCTGTCATAGGGAAGGGAATGGCAAGTGCAGGGCTCCTCCAGCGCTCGCTTGGCCGCCCAGACTCAGCACAGCACGGAGAGCACCAGGCTTCCCAGGGCCCCTGGCTGTGGTCTGCAGCCCCACACACCCGGAGGCTGACTCCGTGAGCGCCCAGAAGGTACCTGACAGACGTCATTTCCCTAGTGCTCTCCCCACCAGCAGAGACGTGTGCAGGTGGTTGGGGCCTGCCCCTGCGTGTCTGGGCTGCCGCCCACAGCCTCCGCTCAGGGGAAGCAGCCCCTGTGCCAAGCCCTGCAGGAGGCGCGGGGCGTCCCTGCCTGGAAGCCAAGTGCACGGTCCGCTTGGAAGCGAGCCTCCTTGGGAAGAGTCGAGGGAGCCAAGCCGCGTGCAGCTGCAATCCCTGCTTGGGCCGAGCCGAGTGTGCCTCCAGGACGGCAGAGCTCCAGCTCTGCTCAGAGGCCGGATCTAGTCAAGTGCCTTGCGCGAGGCTGCTCTGCCCTGGGCGAGACTTGCCCAGGCTTGCCTCGCTGCTAGGCTTGCTGCCCGGGAAGGAGCAGGCTGTGCGATGCTGGGAGAGGCCACTGGCGCCTTCCTGGCCTCAGCTCCACTCCTGCCTTGCCTTTGCATCTAGGCCCCGGGCGTCCTTGGGGAAGGCTTAGGAGCCGGTGGCTTGCACACTGCCAAGCCCTCCAGCAGTGAGGCCTCTCGTAGAGGGGAGGGGAGGGCAAGTGCAGGGCTCCACCAGCGGTTGCTTGGCCGCCCAGACTCAGCGCCGCACGGAGAGCGCAAGGCTCCCAGGTCCCCTGGCTGTGCTCTGCAGCCCCACACTCCCGGAGGCTGACTCCGTGGGCGCCCAGAAGGTGCCTGACAGACGTCATGTCCCTAGCGCTCTGCTCCCCAGCAGAGACGTGTGCAGGTGGTGGGGCCTGCCCCTGCGTGTCTGGGCTCCCGCCTGCAGCCCCAGCTCCAGGGAAGCAGCCCCTGAGCCAAGACCTGTAGGGGGCGCGGGGCGCCCCCGCCTGGAAGCCTAGTGCACAGCATGCGGGAAGCGAGCCTCCTCGGGAGAAGAGGAGGCAGCCCAGCTGCGTGCGTCTGCACTCACTCCTTGGGCGGAGCCCAGTGAGCCTCCAGTACGGCAGAGCTCCAGCTCTGCTCAGAGGCCCGATCTGGCAGAGTGGCTGGCGTGAGGCTGCTCTGCCCTGGGCGAGCATTGCCCAGACGTGCCTCGCTGCTAGGCTTCCTGCCCGGGAAGGAGCAGGCTGCGCCAGACAGGCAGACGCTCCTGGCGCCTTCCTGGCCTCAGCTCCACTCCTGCCTTGCCTTTGCACCTAGTCCCCAGGCGTCCTTGCGGAGGGCTTAGGGGCCGGTGGGGTGCACGCTGCCAAGCCCTCCAGCCGTGAGAGCTCCGTCATAGGGAAGGGAATGGCAAGTGCTGGGCTCCTCCAGCGCTCGCTTGGCCGCCCAGACTCAGCACAGCACGGAGAGCACCAGGCTTCCCAGGGCCCCTGGCTGTGGTCTGCAGCCCCACACACCCGGAGGCTGACTCCGTGAGCGCCCAGAATGTGCCTGACAGACGTCATTTCCCTAGTGCTCTCCCCACCAGCAGAGACGTGTGCAGGTGGTTGGGGCCTGCCCCTGCGTGTCTGGGCTGCCGCCCACAGCCTCCGCTCAGGGGAAGCAGCCCCTGTGCCAAGCCCTGCAGGAGGCGCGGGGCGTCCCTGCCTGGAAGCCAAGTGCACGGTCCGCTTGGAAGCGAGGCTCCTTGGGAAGAGTCGAGGGAGCCAAGCCGCGTGCAGCTGCAATCCCTGCTTGGGCCGAGCCGAGTGTGCCTCCAGGACGGCAGAGCTCCAGCTCTGCTCAGAGGCCGGATCTAGTCAAGTGCCTTGCGCGAGGCTGCTCTGCCCTGGGCGAGACTTGCCCAGGCTTGCCTCGCTGCTAGGCTTGCTGCCCGGGAAGGAGCAGGCTGTGCGATGCTGGGAGAGGCCACTGGCGCCTTCCTGGCCTCAGCTCCACTCCTGCCTTGCCTTTGCATCTAGGCCCCGGGCGTCCTTGGGGAAGGCTTAGGAGCCGGTGGCTTGCACACTGCCAAGCCCTCCAGCAGTGAGGCCTCTCGTAGAGGGGAGGGGAGGGCAAGTGCAGGGCTCCACCAGCGGTTGCTTGGCCGCCCAGACTCAGCGCCGCACGGAGAGCACAAGGCTCCCAGGTCCCCTGGCTGTGCACTGCAGCCCCACACTCCCGGAGGCTGACTCCGTGGGCGCCCAGAAGGTGCCTGACAGACGTCATGTCCCTAGCGCTCTGCTCCCCAGCAGAGACGTGTGCAGGTGGTGGGGCCTGCCCCTGCGTGTCTGGGCTCCCGCCTGCAGCCCCAGCTCCAGGGAAGCAGCCCCTGAGCCAAGACCTGTAGGGGGCGCGGGGCGCCCCCGCCTGGAAGCCTAGTGCACAGCATGCGGGAAGCGAGCCTCCTCGGGAGAAGAGGAGGCAGCCCAGCTGCGTGCGTCTGCACTCACTCCTTGGGCGGAGCCCAGTGAGCCTCCAGTACGGCAGAGCTCCAGCTCTGCTCAGAGGCCCGATCTGGCAGAGTGGCTGGCAGGAGGCTGCTCTGCCCTGGGCGAGCCTTGCCCAGACGTGCCTCGCTGCTAGGCTTCCTGCCCGGGAAGGAGCAGGCTGCGCCAGACAGGCAGACGCTCCTGGCGCCTTCCTGGCCTCAGCTCCACTCCTGCCTTGCCTTTGCACCTAGTCCCCAGGCGTCCTTGCGGAGGGCTTAGGGGCCGGTGGGGTGCACGCTGCCAAGCCCTCCAGCCGTGAGAGCTCCGTCATAGGGAAGGGAATGGCAAGTGCAGGGCTCCTCCAGCGCTCGCTTGGCCGCCCAGACTCAGCACAGCACGGAGAGCACCAGGCTTCCCAGGGCCCCTGGCTGTGGTCTGCAGCCCCACACACCCGGAGGCTGACTCCGTGAGCGCCCAGAAGGTGCCTGACAGACGTCATTTCCCTAGTGCTCTCCCCACCAGCAGAGACGTGTGCAGGTGGTTGGGGCCTGCCCCTGTGTGTCTGGGCTGCCGCCCACAGCCTCCGCTCAGGGGAAGCAGCCCCTGTGCCAAGACCTGCAGGAGGCGCGGGGCGTCCCTGCCTGGAAGCCAAGTGCACGGTCCGCTTGGAAGCGAGCCTCCTTGGGAAGAGTCGAGGGAGCCAAGCCGCGTGCAGCTGCAATCCCTGCTTGGGCCGAGCCGAGTGTGCCTCCAGGACGGCAGAGCTCCAGCTCTGCTCAGAGGCCGGATCTAGTCAAGTGCCTTGCGCGAGGCTGCTCTGCCCTGGGCGAGACTTGCCCAGGCTTGCCTCGCTGCTAGGCTTGCTGCCCGGGAAGGAGCAGGCTGTGCGATGCTGGGAGAGGCCACTGGCGCCTTCCTGGCCTCAGCTCCACTCCTGCCTTGCCTTTGCATCTAGGCCCCGGGCGTCCTTGGGGAAGGCTTAGGAGCCGGTGGCTTGCACACTGCCAAGCCCTCCAGCAGTGAGGCCTCTCGTAGAGGGGAGGGGAGGGCAAGTGCAGGGCTCCACCAGCGGTTGCTTGGCCGCCCAGACTCAGCGCCGCACGGAGAGCACAAGGCTCCCAGGTCCCCTGGCTGTGCACTGCAGCCCCACACTCCCGGAGGCTGACTCCGTGGGCGCCCAGAAGGTGCCTGACAGACGTCATGTCCCTAGCGCTCTGCTCCCCAGCAGAGACGTGTGCAGGTGGTGGGGCCTGCCCCTGCGTGTCTGGGCTCCCGCCTGCAGCCCCAGCTCCAGGGAAGCAGCCCCTGAGCCAAGACCTGTAGGGGGCGCGGGGCGCCCCCGCCTGGAAGCCTAGTGCACAGCATGCGGGAAGCGAGCCTCCTCGGGAGAAGAGGAGGCAGCCCAGCTGCGTGCGTCTGCACTCACTCCTTGGGCGGAGCCCAGTGAGCCTCCAGTACGGCAGAGCTCCAGCTCTGCTCAGAGGCCCGATCTGGCAGAGTGGCTGGCGGGAGGCTGCTCTGCCCTGGGCGAGCCTTGCCCAGACGTGCCTCGCTGCTAGGCTTCCTGCCCGGGAAGGAGCAGGCTGCGCCAGACAGGCAGACGCTCCTGGCGCCTTCCTGGCCTCAGCTCCACTCCTGCCTTGCCTTTGCACCTAGTCCCCAGGCGTCCTTGCGGAGGGCTTAGGGGCCGGTGGGGTGCACGCTGCCAAGCCCTCCAGCCGTGAGAGCTCCGTCATAGGGAAGGGAATGGCAAGTGCAGGGCTCCTCCAGCGCTCGCTTGGCCGCCCAGACTCAGCACAGCACGGAGAGCACCTGGCTTCCCAGGGCCCCTGGCTGTGGTCTGCAGCCCCACACACCCGGAGGCTGACTCAGTGAGCGCCCAGAAGGTGCCTGACAGACGTCATTTCCCTAGTGCTCTCCCCACCAGCAGAGACGTGTGCAGGTGGTTGGGGCCTGCCCCTGCGTGTCTGGGCTGCCGCCCACAGCCTCCGCTCAGGGGAAGCAGCCCCTGTGCCAAGCCCTGCAGGAGGCGCGGGGCGTCCCTGCCTGGAAGCCAAGTGCACGGTCCGCTTGGAAGCGAGCCTCCTTGGGAAGAGTCGAGGGAGCCAAGCCGCGTGCAGCTGCAATCCCTGCTTGGGCCGAGCCGAGTGTGCCTCCAGGACGGCAGAGCTCCAGCTCTGCTCAGAGGCCGGATCTAGTCAAGTGCCTTGCGCGAGGCTGCTCTGCCCTGGGCGAGACTTGCCCAGGCTTGCCTCGCTGCTAGGCTTGCTGCCCGGGAAGGAGCAGGCTGTGCGATGCTGGGAGAGGCCACTGGCGCCTTCCTGGCCTCAGCTCCACTCTTGCCTTGCCTTTGCATCTAGGCCCCAGGCGTCCTTGGCGAAGGCTTAGGAGCCGGTGGCTTGCACACTGCCAAGCCCTCCAGCAGTGAGGCCTCTCGTAGAGGGGAGGGGAGGGCAAGTGCAGGGCTCCACCAGCGGTTGCTTGGCCGCCCAGACTCAGCGCCGCACGGAGAGCACAAGGCTCCCAGGTCCCCTGGCTGTGGTCTGCAGCCCCACACTCCCGGAGGCTGACTCCGTGGGCGCCCAGAAGGTGCCTGACAGACGTCATGTCCCTAGCGCTCTGCTCCCCAGCAGAGACGTGTGCAGGTGGTGGGGCCTGCCCCTGCGTGTCTGGGCTCCCGCCTGCAGCCCCAGCTCCAGGGAAGCAGCCCCTGAGCCAAGACCTGTAGGGGGCGCGGGGCGCCCCCGCCTGGAAGCCTAGTGCACAGCATGCGGGAAGCGAGCCTCCTCGGGAGAAGAGGAGGCAGCCCAGCTGCGTGCGTCTGCACTCACTCCTTGGGCGGAGCCCAGTGAGCCTCCAGTACGGCAGAGCTCCAGCTCTGCTCAGAGGCCCGATCTGGCAGAGTGGCTGGCGGGAGGCTGCTCTGCCCTGGGCGAGCCTTGCCCAGACGTGCCTCGCTGCTAGGCTTCCTGCCCGGGAAGGAGCAGGCTGCGCCAGACAGGCAGACGCTCCTGGCGCCTTCCTGGCCTCAGCTCCACTCCTGCCTTGCCTTTGCACCTAGTCCCCAGGCGTCCTTGCGGAGGGCTTAGGGGCCGGTGGGGTGCACGCTGCCAAGCCCTCCAGCCGTGAGAGCTCTGTCATAGGGAAGGGAATGGCAAGTGCAGGGCTCCTCCAGCGCTCGCTTGGCCGCCCAGACTCAGCACAGCACGGAGAGCACCAGGCTTCCCAGGGCCTCTGGCTGTGGTCTGCAGCCCCACACACCCGGAGGCTGACTCCGTGAGCGCCCAGAAGGTGCCTGACAGACGTCATTTCCCTAGAGCTCTCCCCACCAGCAGAGACGTGTGCAGGTGGTTGGGGCCTGCCCCTGTGTGTCTGGGCTGCCGCCCACAGCCTCCGCTCAGGGGAAGCAGCCCCTGTGCCAAGCCCTGCAGGAGGCGCGGGGCGTCCCTGCCTGGAAGCCAAGTGCACGGTCCGCTTGGAAGCGAGCCTCCTTGGGAAGAGTCGAGGGAGCCAAGCCGCGTGCAGCTGCAATCCCTGCTTGGGCCGAGCCGAGTGTGCCTCCAGGACGGCAGAGCTCCAGCTCTGCTCAGAGGCCGGATCTAGTCACGTGCCTTGCGCGAGGCTGCTCTGCCCTGGGCGAGACTTGCCCAGGCTTGCCTCGCTGCTAGGCTTGCTGCCCGGGAAGGAGCAGGCTGTGCGATGCTGCGAGAGGCCACTGGCGCCTTCCTGGCCTCAGCTCCACTCCTGCCTTGCCTTTGCATCTAGGCCCCGGGCGTCCTTGGGGAAGGCTTAGGAGCCGGTGGCTTGCACACTGCCAAGCCCTCCAGCAGTGAGGCCTCTCGTAGAGGGGAGGGGAGGGCAAGTGCAGGGCTCCACCAGCGGTTGCTTGGCTGCCCAGACTCAGCGCCGCACGGAGAGCACAAGGCTCCCAGGTGCCCTGGCTGTGCTCTGCAGCCCCACACTCCCGGAGGCTGACTCCGTGGGCGCCCAGAAGGTGCCTGACAGACGTCATGTCCCTAGCGCTCTGCTCCCCAGCAGAGACGTGTGCAGCTGGTGGGGCCTGCCCCTGCGTGTCTGGGCTCCCGCCTGCAGCCCCAGCTCCAGGGAAGCAGCCCCTGAGCCAAGACCTGTAGGGGGCGCGGGGCGCCCCCGCCTGGAAGCCTAGTGCACAGCATGCGGGAAGCGAGCCTCCTCGGGAGAAGAGGAGGCAGCCCAGCTGCGTGCGTCTGCACTCACTCCTTGGGCGGAGCCCAGTGAGCCTCCAGTACGGCAGAGCTCCAGCTCTGCTCAGAGGCCCGATCTGGCAGAGTGGCTGGCGTGAGGCTGCTCTGCCCTGGGCGAGCCTTGCCCAGACGTGCCTCGCTGCTAGGCTTCCTGCCCGGGAAGGAGCAGGCTGCGCCAGACAGGCAGACGCTCCTGGCGCCTTCCTGGCCTCAGCTCCACTCCTGCCTTGCCTTTGCACCTAGTCCCCAGGCGTCCTTGCGGAGGGCTTAGGGGCCGGTGGGGTGCACACTGCCAAGCCCTCCAGCCGTGAGAGCTCCGTCATAGGGAAGGGAATGGCAAGTGCTGGGCTCCTCCAGCGCTCGCTTGGCCGCCCAGACTCAGCACAGCACGGAGAGCACCAGGCTTCCCAGGGCCCCTGGCTGTGGTCTGCAGCCCCACACACCCGGAGGCTGACTCCGTGAGCGCCCAGAATGTGCCTGACAGACGTCATTTCCCTAGTGCTCTCCCCACCAGCAGAGACGTGTGCAGGTGGTTGGGGCCTGCCCCTGCGTGTCTGGGCTGCCGCCCACAGCCTCCGCTCAGGGGAAGCAGCCCCTGTGCCAAGCCCTGCAGGAGGCGCGGGGCGTCCCTGCCTGGAAGCCAAGTGCACGGTCCGCTTGGAAGCGAGCCTCCTTGGGAAGAGTCGAGGGAGCCAAGCCGCGTGCAGCTGCAATCCCTGCTTGGGCCGAGCCGAGTGTGCCTCCAGGACGGCAGAGCTCCAGCTCTGCTCAGAGGCCGGATCTAGTCAAGTGCCTTGCGCGAGGCTGCTCTGCCCTGGGCGAGACTTGCCCAGGCTTGCCTCGCTGCTAGGCTTGCTGCCCGGGAAGGAGCAGGCTGTGCGATGCTGGGAGAGGCCACTGGCGCCTTCCTGGCCTCAGCTCCACTCCTGCCTTGCCTTTGCATCTAGGCCCCGGGCGTCCTTGGGGAAGGCTTAGGAGCCGGTGGCTTGCACACTGCCAAGCCCTCCAGCAGTGAGGCCTCTCGTAGAGGGGAGGGGAGGGCAAGTGCAGGGCTCCACCAGCGGTTGCTTGGCCGCCCAGACTCAGCGCCGCACGGAGAGCACAAGGCTCCCAGGTCCCCTGGCTGTGCACTGCAGCCCCACACTCCCGGAGGCTGACTCCGTGGGCGCCCAGAAGGTGCCTGACAGACGTCATGTCCCTAGCGCTCTGCTCCCCAGCAGAGACGTGTGCAGGTGGTGGGGCCTGCCCCTGCGTGTCTGGGCTCCCGCCTGCAGCCCCAGCTCCAGGGAAGCAGCCCCTGAGCCAAGACCTGTAGGGGGCGCGGGGCGCCCCCGCCTGGAAGCCTAGTGCACAGCATGCGGGAAGCGAGCCTCCTCGGGAGAAGAGGAGGCAGCCCAGCTGCGTGCGTCTGCACTCACTCCTTGGGCGGAGCCCAGTGAGCCTCCAGTACGGCAGAGCTCCAGCTCTGCTCAGAGGCCCGATCTGGCAGAGTGGCTGGCGGGAGGCTGCTCTGCCCTGGGCGAGCCTTGCCCAGACGTGCCTCGCTGCTAGGCTTCCTGCCCGGGAAGGAGCAGGCTGCGCCAGACAGGCAGACGCTCCTGGCGCCTTCCTGGCCTCAGCTCCACTCCTGCCTTGCCTTTGCACCTAGTCCCCAGGCGTCCTTGCGGAGGGCTTAGGGGCCGGTGGGGTGCACGCTGCCAAGCCCTCCAGCCGTGAGAGCTCCGTCATAGGGAAGGGAATGGCAAGTGCAGGGCTCCTCCAGCGCTCGCTTGGCCGCCCAGACTCAGCACAGCACGGAGAGCACCAGGCTTCCCAGGGCCCCTGGCTGTGGTCTGCAGCCCCACACACCCGGAGGCTGACTCCGTGAGCGCCCAGAAGGTGCCTGACAGACGTCATTTCCCTAGTGCTCTCCCCACCAGCAGAGACGTGTGCAGGTGGTTGGGGCCTGCCCCTGCGTGTCTGGGCTGCCGCCCACAGCCTCCGCTCAGGGGAAGCAGCCCCTGTGCCAAGCCCTGCAGGAGGCGCGGGGCGTCCCTGCCTGGAAGCCAAGTGCACGGTCCGCTTGGAAGCGAGCCTCCTTGGGAAGAGTCGAGGGAGCCAAGCCGCGTGCAGCTGCAATCCCTGCTTGGGCCGAGCCGAGTGTGCCTCCAGGACGGCAGAGCTCCAGCTCTGCTCAGAGGCCGGATCTAGTCAAGTGCCTTGCGCGAGGCTGCTCTGCCCTGGGCGAGACTTGCCCAGGCTTGCCTCGCTGCTAGGCTTGCTGCCCGGGAAGGAGCAGGCTGTGCGATGCTGGGAGAGGCCACTGGCGCCTTCCTGGCCTCAGCTCCACTCCTGCCTTGCCTTTGCATCTAGGCCCCGGGCGTCCTTGGGGAAGGCTTAGGAGCCGGTGGCTTGCACACTGCCAAGCCCTCCAGCAGTGAGGCCTCTCGTAGAGGGGAGGGGAGGGCAAGTGCAGGGCTCCACCAGCGGTTGCTTGGCCGCCCAGACTCAGCGCCGCACGGAGAGCACAAGGCTCCCAGGTCCCCTGGCTGTGGTCTGCAGCCCCACACTCCCGGAGGCTGACTCCGTGGGCGCCCAGAAGGTGCCTGACAGACGTCATGTCCCTAGCGCTCTGCTCCCCAGCAGAGACGTGTGCAGCTGGTGGGGCCTGCCCCTGCGTGTCTGGGCTCCCGCCTGCAGCCCCAGCTCCAGGGAAGCAGCCCCTGAGCCAAGACCTGTAGGGGGCGCGGGGCGCCCCCGCCTGGAAGCCTAGTGCACAGCATGCGGGAAGCGAGCCTCCTCGGGAGAAGAGGAGGCAGCCCAGCTGCGTGCGTCTGCACTCACTCCTTGGGCGGAGCCCAGTGAGCCTCCAGTACGGCAGAGCTCCAGCTCTGCTCAGAGGCCCGATCTGGCAGAGTGGCTGGCGGGAGGCTGCTCTGCCCTGGGCGAGCCTTGCCCAGACGTGCCTCGCTGCTAGGCTTCCTGCCCGGGAAGGAGCAGGCTGCGCCAGACAGGCAGACGCTCCTGGCGCCTTCCTGGCCTCAGCTCCACTCCTGCCTTGCCTTTGCACCTAGTCCCCAGGCGTCCTTGCGGAGGGCTTAGGGGCCGGTGGGGTGCACGCTGCCAAGCCCTCCAGCCGTGAGAGCTCCGTCATAGGGAAGGGAATGGCAAGTGCAGGGCTCCTCCAGCGCTCGCTTGGCCGCCCAGACTCAGCACAGCACGGAGAGCACCAGGCTTCCCAGGGCCCCTGGCTGTGGTCTGCAGCCCCACACACCCGGAGGCTGACTCCGTGAGCGCCCAGAAGGTGCCTGACAGACGTCATTTCCCTAGTGCTCTCCCCACCAGCAGAGACGTGTGCAGGTGGTTGGGGCCTGCCCCTGCGTGTCTGGGCTGCCGCCCACAGCCTCCGCTCAGGGGAAGCAGCCCCTGTGCCAAGCCCTGCAGGAGGCGCGGGGCGTCCCTGCCTGGAAGCCAAGTGCACGGTCCGCTTGGAAGCGAGCCTCCTTGGGAAGAGTCGAGGGAGCCAAGCCGCGTGCAGCTGCAAGCCCTGCTTGGGCCGAGCCGAGTGTGCCTCCAGGACGGCAGAGCTCCAGCTCTGCTCAGAGGCCGGATCTAGTCAAGTGCCTTGCACGAGGCTGCTCTGCCCTGGGCGAGACTTGCCCAGGCTTGCCTCGCTGCTAGGCTTGCTGCCCGGGAAGGAGCAGGCTGTGCGATGCTGGGAGAGGCCACTGGCGCCTTCCTGGCCTCAGCTCCACTCCTGCCTTGCCTTTGCATCTAGGCCCCGGGCGTCCTTGGGGAAGGCTTAGGAGCCGGTGGCTTGCACACTGCCAAGCCCTCCAGCAGTGAGGCCTCTCGTAGAGGGGAGGGGAGGGCAAGTGCAGGGCTCCACCAGCGGTTGCTTGGCCGCCCAGACTCAGCGCCGCACGGAGAGCACAAGGCTCCCAGGTCCCCTGGCTGTGGTCTGCAGCCCCACACTCCCGGAGGCTGACTCCGTGGGCGCCCAGAAGGTGCCTGACAGACGTCATGTCCCTAGCGCTCTGCTCCCCAGCAGAGACGTGTGCAGCTGGTGGGGCCTGCCCCTGCGTGTCTGGGCTCCCGCCTGCAGCCCCAGCTCCAGGGAAGCAGCCCCTGAGCCAAGACCTGTAGGGGGCGCGGGGCGCCCCCGCCTGGAAGCCTAGTGCACAGCATGCGGGAAGCGAGCCTCCTCGGGAGAAGAGGAGGCAGCCCAGCTGCGTGCGTCTGCACTCACTCCTTGGGCGGAGCCCAGTGAGCCTCCAGTACGGCAGAGCTCCAGCTCTGCTCAGAGGCCCGATCTGGCAGAGTGGCTGGCGGGAGGCTGCTCTGCCCTGGGCGAGCCTTGCCCAGACGTGCCTCGCTGCTAGGCTTCCTGCCCGGGAAGGAGCAGGCTGCGCCAGACAGGCAGACGCTCCTGGCGCCTTCCTGGCCTCAGCTCCACTCCTGCCTTGCCTTTGCACCTAGTCCCCAGGCGTCCTTGCGGAGGGCTTAGGGGCCGGTGGGGTGCACGCTGCCAAGCCCTCCAGCCGTGAGAGCTCCGTCATAGGGAAGGGAATGGCAAGTGCAGGGCTCCTCCAGCGCTCGCTTGGCCGCCCAGACTCAGCACAGCACGGAGAGCACCAGGCTTCCCAGGGCCCCTGGCTGTGGTCTGCAGCCCCACACACCCGGAGGCTGACTCCGTGAGCGCCCAGAAGGTGCCTGACAGACGTCATTTCCCTAGTGCTCTCCCCACCAGCAGAGACGTGTGCAGGTGGTTGGGGCCTGCCCCTGCGTGTCTGGGCTGCCGCCCACAGCCTCCGCTCAGGGGAAGCAGCCCCTGTGCCAAGCCCTGCAGGAGGCGCGGGGCGTCCCTGCCTGGAAGCCAAGTGCACGGTCCGCTTGGAAGCGAGCCTCCTTGGGAAGAGTCGAGGGAGCCAAGCCGCGTGCAGCTGCAAGCCCTGCTTGGGCCGAGCCGAGTGTGCCTCCAGGACGGCAGAGCTCCAGCTCTGCTCAGAGGCCGGATCTAGTCAAGTGCCTTGCACGAGGCTGCTCTGCCCTGGGCGAGACTTGCCCAGGCTTGCCTCGCTGCTAGGCTTGCTGCCCGGGAAGGAGCAGGCTGTGCGATGCTGGGAGAGGCCACTGGCGCCTTCCTGGCCTCAGCTCCACTCCTGCCTTGCCTTTGCATCTAGGCCCCGGGCGTCCTTGGGGAAGGCTTAGGAGCCGGTGGCTTGCACACTGCCAAGCCCTCCAGCAGTGAGGCCTCTCGTAGAGGGGAGGGGAGGGCAAGTGCAGGGCTCCACCAGCGGTTGCTTGGCCGCCCAGACTCAGCGCCGCACGGAGAGCACAAGGCTCCCAGGTCCCCTGGCTGTGGTCTGCAGCCCCACACTCCCGGAGGCTGACTCCGTGGGCGCCCAGAAGGTGCCTGACAGACGTCATGTCCCTAGCGCTCTGCTCCCCAGCAGAGACGTGTGCAGCTGGTGGGGCCTGCCCCTGCGTGTCTGGGCTCCCGCCTGCAGCCCCAGCTCCAGGGAAGCAGCCCCTGAGCCAAGACCTGTAGGGGGCGCGGGGCGCCCCCGCCTGGAAGCCTAGTGCACAGCATGCGGGAAGCGAGCCTCCTCGGGAGAAGAGGAGGCAGCCCAGCTGCGTGCGTCTGCACTCACTCCTTGGGCGGAGCCCAGTGAGCCTCCAGTACGGCAGAGCTCCAGCTCTGCTCAGAGGCCCGATCTGGCAGAGTGGCTGGCGTGAGGCTGCTCTGCCCTGGGCGAGCCTTGCCCAGACGTGCCTCGCTGCTAGGCTTCCTGCCCGGGAAGGAGCAGGCTGCGCCAGACAGGCAGACGCTCCTGGCGCCTTCCTGGCCTCAGCTCCACTCCTGCCTTGCCTTTGCACCTAGTCCCCAGGCGTCCTTGCGGAGGGCTTAGGGGCCGGTGGGGTGCACGCTGCCAAGCCCTCCAGCCGTGAGAGCTCTGTCATAGGGAAGGGAATGGCAAGTGCAGGGCTCCTCCAGCGCTCGCTTGGCCGCCCAGACTCAGCACAGCACGGAGAGCACCAGGCTTCCCAGGGCCCCTGGCTGTGGTCTGCAGCCCCACACACCCGGAGGCTGACTCCGTGAGCGCCCAGAAGGTGCCTGACAGACGTCATTTCCCTAGTGCTCTCCCCACCAGCAGAGACGTGTGCAGGTGGTTGGGGCCTGCCCCTGCGTGTCTGGGCTGCCGCCCACAGCCTCCGCTCAGGGGAAGCAGCCCCTGTGCCAAGCCCTGCAGGAGGCGCGGGGCGTCCCTGCCTGGAAGCCAAGTGCACGGTCCGCTTGGAAGCGAGGCTCCTTGGGAAGAGTCGAGGGAGCCAAGCCGCGTGCAGCTGCAATCCCTGCTTGGGCCGAGCCGAGTGTGCCTCCAGGACGGCAGAGCTCCAGCTCTGCTCAGAGGCCGGATCTAGTCAAGTGCCTTGCACGAGGCTGCTCTGCCCTGGGCGAGACTTGCCCAGGCTTGCCTCGCTGCTAGGCTTGCTGCCCGGGAAGGAGCAGGCTGTGCGATGCTGGGAGAGGCCACTGGCGCCTTCCTGGCCTCAGCTCCACTCCTGCCTTGCCTTTGCATCTAGGCCCCGGGCGTCCTTGGGGAAGGCTTAGGAGCCGGTGGCTTGCACACTGCCAAGCCCTCCAGCAGTGAGGCCTCTCGTAGAGGGGAGGGGAGGGCAAGTGCAGGGCTCCACCAGCGGTTGCTTGGCCGCCCAGACTCAGCGCCGCACGGAGAGCACAAGGCTCCCAGGTCCCCTGGCTGTGCTCTGCAGCCCCACACTCCCGGAGGCTGACTCCGTGGGCGCCCAGAAGGTGCCTGACAGACGTCATGTCCCTAGCGCTCTGCTCCCCAGCAGAGACGTGTGCAGGTGGTGGGGCCTGCCCCTGCGTGTCTGGGCTCCCGCCTGCAGCCCCAGCTCCAGGGAAGCAGCCCCTGAGCCAAGACCTGTAGGGGGCGCGGGGCGCCCCCGCCTGGAAGCCTAGTGCACAGCATGCGGGAAGCGAGCCTCCTCGGGAGAAGAGGAGGCAGCCCAGCTGCGTGCGTCTGCACTCACTCCTTGGGCGGAGCCCAGTGAGCCTCCAGTACGGCAGAGCTCCAGCTCTGCTCAGAGGCCCGATCTGGCAGAGTGGCTGGCGTGAGGCTGCTCTGCCCTGGGCGAGCCTTGCCCAGACGTGCCTCGCTGCTAGGCTTCCTGCCCGGGAAGGAGCAGGCTGCGCCAGACAGGCAGACGCTCCTGGCGCCTTCCTGGCCTCAGCTCCACTCCTGCCTTGCCTTTGCACCTAGTCCCCAGGCGTCCTTGCGGAGGGCTTAGGGGCCGGTGGGGTGCACGCTGCCAAGCCCTCCAGCCGTGAGAGCTCTGTCATAGGGAAGGGAATGGCAAGTGCAGGGCTCCTCCAGCGCTCGCTTGGCCGCCCAGACTCAGCACAGCACGGAGAGCACCAGGCTTCCCAGGGCCCCTGGCTGTGGTCTGCAGCCCCACACACCCGGAGGCTGACTCCGTGAGCGCCCAGAAGGTGCCTGACAGACGTCATTTCCCTAGTGCTCTCCCCACCAGCAGAGACGTGTGCAGGTGGTTGGGGCCTGCCCCTGCGTGTCTGGGCTGCCGCCCACAGCCTCCGCTCAGGGGAAGCAGCCCCTGTGCCAAGCCCTGCAGGAGGCGCGGGGCGTCCCTGCCTGGAAGCCAAGTGCACGGTCCGCTTGGAAGCGAGGCTCCTTGGGAAGAGTCGAGGGAGCCAAGCCGCGTGCAGCTGCAATCCCTGCTTGGGCCGAGCCGAGTGTGCCTCCAGGACGGCAGAGCTCCAGCTCTGCTCAGAGGCCGGATCTAGTCAAGTGCCTTGCACGAGGCTGCTCTGCCCTGGGCGAGACTTGCCCAGGCTTGCCTCGCTGCTAGGCTTGCTGCCCGGGAAGGAGCAGGCTGTGCGATGCTGGGAGAGGCCACTGGCGCCTTCCTGGCCTCAGCTCCACTCCTGCCTTGCCTTTGCATCTAGGCCCCGGGCGTCCTTGGGGAAGGCTTAGGAGCCGGTGGCTTGCACACTGCCAAGCCCTCCAGCAGTGAGGCCTCTCGTAGAGGGGAGGGGAGGGCAAGTGCAGGGCTCCACCAGCGGTTGCTTGGCCGCCCAGACTCAGCGCCGCACGGAGAGCACAAGGCTCCCAGGTGCCCTGGCTGTGCTCTGCAGCCCCACACTCCCGGAGGCTGACTCCGTGGGCGCCCAGAAGGTGCCTGACAGACGTCATGTCCCTAGCGCTCTGCTCCCCAGCAGAGACGTGTGCAGGTGGTGGGGCCTGCCCCTGCGTGTCTGGGCTCCCGCCCGCAGCCCCAGCTCCAGGGAAGCAGCCCCTGAGCCAAGACCTGTAGGGGGCGCGGGGCGCCCCCGCCTGGAAGCCTAGTGCACAGCATGCAGGAAGCGAGCCTCCTCGGGAGAAGAGGAGGCAGCCCAGCTGCGTGCGTCTGCACTCACTCCTTGGGCGGAGCCCAGTGAGCCTCCAGTACGGCAGAGCTCCAGCTCTGCTCAGAGGCCCGATCTGGCAGAGTGGCTGGCGTGAGGCTGCTCTGCCCTGGGCGAGCCTTGCCCAGACGTGCCTCGCTGCTAGGCTTCCTGCCCGGGAAGGAGCAGGCTGCGCCAGACAGGCAGACGCTCCTGGCGCCTTCCTGGCCTCAGCTCCACTCCTGCCTTGCCTTTGCACCTAGTCCCCAGGCGTCCTTGCGGAGGGCTTAGGGGCCGGTGGGGTGCACGCTGCCAAGCCCTCCAGCCGTGAGAGCTCTGTCATAGGGAAGGGAATGGCAAGTGCAGGGCTCCTCCAGCGCTCGCTTGGCCGCCCAGACTCAGCACAGCACGGAGAGCACCAGGCTTCCCAGGGCCCCTGGCTGTGGTCTGCAGCCCCCACACACCCGGAGGCTGACTCCGTGAGCGCCCAGAAGGTGCCTGACAGACGTCATTTCCCTAGTGCTCTCCCCACCAGCAGAGACGTGTGCAGGTGGTTGGGGCCTGCCCCTGCGTGTCTGGGCTGCCGCCCACAGCCTCCGCTCAGGGGAAGCAGCCCCTGTGCCAAGCCCTGCAGGAGGCGCGGGGCGTCCCTGCCTGGAAGCCAAGTGCACGGTCCGCTTGGAAGCGAGCCTCCTTGGGAAGAGTCGAGGGAGCCAAGCCGCGTGCAGCTGCAATCCCTGCTTGGGCCGAGCCGAGTGTGCCTCCAGGACGGCAGAGCTCCAGCTCTGCTCAGAGGCCGGATCTAGTCAAGTGCCTTGCGCGAGGCTGCTCTGCCCTGGGCGAGACTTGCCCAGGCTTGCCTCGCTGCTAGGCTTGCTGCCCGGGAAGGAGCAGGCTGTGCTGCGATGCTGGGAGAGGCCACTGGCGCCTTCCTGGCCTCAGCTCCACTCCTGCCTTGCCTTTGCATCTAGGCCCCGGGCGTCCTTGGGGAAGGCTTAGGAGCCGGTGGCTTGCACACTGCCAAGCCCTCCAGCAGTGAGGCCTCTCGTAGAGGGGAGGGGAGGGCAAGTGCAGGGCTCCACCAGCGGTTGCTTGGCCGCCCAGACTCAGCGCCGCACGGAGAGCGCAAGGCTCCCAGGTCCCCTGGCTGTGCTCTGCAGCCCCACACTCCCGGAGGCTGACTCCGTGGGCGCCCAGAAGGTGCCTGACAGACGTCATGTCCCTAGCGCTCTGCTCCCCAGCAGAGACGTGTGCAGGTGGTGGGGCCTGCCCCTGCGTGTCTGGGCTCCCGCCTGCAGCCCCAGCTCCAGGGAAGCAGCCCCTGAGCCAAGACCTGTAGGGGGCGCGGGGCGCCCCCGCCTGGAAGCCTAGTGCACAGCATGCGGGAAGCGAGCCTCCTCGGGAGAAGAGGAGGCAGCCCAGCTGCGTGCGTCTGCACTCACTCCTTGGGCGGAGCCCAGTGAGCCTCCAGTACGGCAGAGCTCCAGCTCTGCTCAGAGGCCCGATCTGGCAGAGTGGCTGGCGTGAGGCTGCTCTGCCCTGGGCGAGCCTTGCCCAGACGTGCCTCGCTGCTAGGCTTCCTGCCCGGGAAGGAGCAGGCTGCGCCAGACAGGCAGACGCTCCTGGCGCCTTCCTGGCCTCAGCTCCACTCCTGCCTTGCCTTTGCACCTAGTCCCCAGGCGTCCTTGCGGAGGGCTTAGGGGCCGGTGGGGTGCACGCTGCCAAGCCCTCCAGCCGTGAGAGCTCTGTCATAGGGAAGGGAATGGCAAGTGCAGGGCTCCTCCAGCGCTCGCTTGGCCGCCCAGACTCAGCACAGCACGGAGAGCACCAGGCTTCCCAGGGCCCCTGGCTGTGGTCTGCAGCCCCACACACCCGGAGGCTGACTCCGTGAGCGCCCAGAAGGTGCCTGACAGACGTCATTTCCCTAGTGCTCTCCCCACCAGCAGAGACGTGTGCAGGTGGTTGGGGCCTGCCCCTGCGTGTCTGGGCTGCCGCCCACAGCCTCCGCTCAGGGGAAGCAGCCCCTGTGCCAAGCCCTGCAGGAGGCGCGGGGCGTCCCTGCCTGGAAGCCAAGTGCACGGTCCGCTTGGAAGCGAGGCTCCTTGGGAAGAGTCGAGGGAGCCAAGCCGCGTGCAGCTGCAATCCCTGCTTGGGCCGAGCCGAGTGTGCCTCCAGGACGGCAGAGCTCCAGCTCTGCTCAGAGGCCGGATCTAGTCAAGTGCCTTGCACGAGGCTGCTCTGCCCTGGGCGAGACTTGCCCAGGCTTGCCTCGCTGCTAGGCTTGCTGCCCGGGAAGGAGCAGGCTGTGCGATGCTGGGAGAGGCCACTGGCGCCTTCCTGGCCTCAGCTCCACTCCTGCCTTGCCTTTGCATCTAGGCCCCGGGCGTCCTTGGGGAAGGCTTAGGAGCCGGTGGCTTGCACACTGCCAAGCCCTCCAGCAGTGAGGCCTCTCGTAGAGGGGAGGGGAGGGCAAGTGCAGGGCTCCACCAGCGGTTGCTTGGCCGCCCAGACTCAGCGCCGCACGGAGAGCACAAGGCTCCCAGGTGCCCTGGCTGTGCTCTGCAGCCCCACACTCCCGGAGGCTGACTCCGTGGGCGCCCAGAAGGTGCCTGACAGACGTCATGTCCCTAGCGCTCTGCTCCCCAGCAGAGACGTGTGCAGGTGGTGGGGCCTGCCCCTGCGTGTCTGGGCTCCCGCCCGCAGCCCCAGCTCCAGGGAAGCAGCCCCTGAGCCAAGACCTGTAGGGGGCGCGGGGCGCCCCCGCCTGGAAGCCTAGTGCACAGCATGCAGGAAGCGAGCCTCCTCGGGAGAAGAGGAGGCAGCCCAGCTGCGTGCGTCTGCACTCACTCCTTGGGCGGAGCCCAGTGAGCCTCCAGTACGGCAGAGCTCCAGCTCTGCTCAGAGGCCCGATCTGGCAGAGTGGCTGGCGTGAGGCTGCTCTGCCCTGGGCGAGCCTTGCCCAGACGTGCCTCGCTGCTAGGCTTCCTGCCCGGGAAGGAGCAGGCTGCGCCAGACAGGCAGACGCTCCTGGCGCCTTCCTGGCCTCAGCTCCACTCCTGCCTTGCCTTTGCACCTAGTCCCCAGGCGTCCTTGCGGAGGGCTTAGGGGCCGGTGGGGTGCACGCTGCCAAGCCCTCCAGCCGTGAGAGCTCTGTCATAGGGAAGGGAATGGCAAGTGCAGGGCTCCTCCAGCGCTCGCTTGGCCGCCCAGACTCAGCACAGCACGGAGAGCACCAGGCTTCCCAGGGCCCCTGGCTGTGGTCTGCAGCCCCACACACCCGGAGGCTGACTCCGTGAGCGCCCAGAAGGTGCCTGACAGACGTCATTTCCCTAGTGCTCTCCCCACCAGCAGAGACGTGTGCAGGTGGTTGGGGCCTGCCCCTGCGTGTCTGGGCTGCCGCCCACAGCCTCCGCTCAGGGGAAGCAGCCCCTGTGCCAAGCCCTGCAGGAGGCGCGGGGCGTCCCTGCCTGGAAGCCAAGTGCACGGTCCGCTTGGAAGCGAGCCTCCTTGGGAAGAGTCGAGGGAGCCAAGCCGCGTGCAGCTGCAATCCCTGCTTGGGCCGAGCCGAGTGTGCCTCCAGGACGGCAGAGCTCCAGCTCTGCTCAGAGGCCGGATCTAGTCAAGTGCCTTGCGCGAGGCTGCTCTGCCCTGGGCGAGACTTGCCCAGGCTTGCCTCGCTGCTAGGCTTGCTGCCCGGGAAGGAGCAGGCTGTGCGATGCTGGGAGAGGCCACTGGCGCCTTCCTGGCCTCAGCTCCACTCCTGCCTTGCCTTTGCATCTAGGCCCCGGGCGTCCTTGGGGAAGGCTTAGGAGCCGGTGGCTTGCACACTGCCAAGCCCTCCAGCAGTGAGGCCTCTCGTAGAGGGGAGGGGAGGGCAAGTGCAGGGCTCCACCAGCGGTTGCTTGGCCGCCCAGACTCAGCGCCGCACGGAGAGCGCAAGGCTCCCAGGTCCCCTGGCTGTGCTCTGCAGCCCCACACTCCCGGAGGCTGACTCCGTGGGCGCCCAGAAGGTGCCTGACAGACGTCATGTCCCTAGCGCTCTGCTCCCCAGCAGAGACGTGTGCAGGTGGTGGGGCCTGCCCCTGCGTGTCTGGGCTCCCGCCTGCAGCCCCAGCTCCAGGGAAGCAGCCCCTGAGCCAAGACCTGTAGGGGGCGCGGGGCGCCCCCGCCTGGAAGCCTAGTGCACAGCATGCGGGAAGCGAGCCTCCTCGGGAGAAGAGGAGGCAGCCCAGCTGCGTGCGTCTGCACTCACTCCTTGGGCGGAGCCCAGTGAGCCTCCAGTACGGCAGAGCTCCAGCTCTGCTCAGAGGCCCGATCTGGCAGAGTGGCTGGCGTGAGGCTGCTCTGCCCTGGGCGAGCCTTGCCCAGACGTGCCTCGCTGCTAGGCTTCCTGCCCGGGAAGGAGCAGGCTGCGCCAGACAGGCAGACGCTCCTGGCGCCTTCCTGGCCTCAGCTCCACTCCTGCCTTGCCTTTGCACCTAGTCCCCAGGCGTCCTTGCGGAGGGCTTAGGGGCCGGTGGGGTGCACGCTGCCAAGCCCTCCAGCCGTGAGAGCTCCGTCATAGGGAAGGGAATGGCAAGTGCTGGGCTCCTCCAGCGCTCGCTTGGCCGCCCAGACTCAGCACAGCACGGAGAGCACCAGGCTTCCCAGGGCCCCTGGCTGTGGTCTGCAGCCCCACACACCCGGAGGCTGACTCCGTGAGCGCCCAGAATGTGCCTGACAGACGTCATTTCCCTAGTGCTCTCCCCACCAGCAGAGACGTGTGCAGGTGGTTGGGGCCTGCCCCTGCGTGTCTGGGCTGCCGCCCACAGCCTCCGCTCAGGGGAAGCAGCCCCTGTGCCAAGCCCTGCAGGAGGCGCGGGGCGTCCCTGCCTGGAAGCCAAGTGCACGGTCCGCTTGGAAGCGAGGCTCCTTGGGAAGAGTCGAGGGAGCCAAGCCGCGTGCAGCTGCAATCCCTGCTTGGGCCGAGCCGAGTGTGCCTCCAGGACGGCAGAGCTCCAGCTCTGCTCAGAGGCCGGATCTAGTCAAGTGCCTTGCGCGAGGCTGCTCTGCCCTGGGCGAGACTTGCCCAGACTTGCCTCGCTGCTAGGCTTGCTGCCCGGGAAGGAGCAGGCTGTGCGATGCTGGGAGAGGCCACTGGCGCCTTCCTGGCCTCAGCTCCACTCCTGCCTTGCCTTTGCATCTAGGCCCCGGGCGTCCTTGGGGAAGGCTTAGGAGCCGGTGGCTTGCACACTGCCAAGCCCTCCAGCAGTGAGGCCTCTCGTAGAGGGGAGGGGAGGGCAAGTGCAGGGCTCCACCAGCGGTTGCTTGGCCGCCCAGACTCAGCGCCGCACGGAGAGCACAAGGCTCCCAGGTGCCCTGGCTGTGCTCTGCAGCCCCACACTCCCGGAGGCTGACTCCGTGGGCGCCCAGAAGGTGCCTGACAGACGTCATGTCCCTAGCGCTCTGCTCCCCAGCAGAGACGTGTGCAGGTGGTGGGGCCTGCCCCTGCGTGTCTGGGCTCCCGCCTGCAGCCCCAGCTCCAGGAAGCAGCCCCTGAGCCAAGACCTGTAGGGGGCGCGGGGCGCCCCCGCCTGGAAGCCTAGTGCACAGCATGCGGGAAGCGAGCCTCCTCGGGAGAAGAGGAGGCAGCCCAGCTGCGTGCGTCTGCACTCACTCCTTGGGCGGAGCCCAGTGAGCCTCCAGTACGGCAGAGCTCCAGCTCTGCTCAGAGGCCCGATCTGGCAGAGTGGCTGGCGTGAGGCTGCTCTGCCCTGGGCGAGCCTTGCCCAGACGTGCCTCGCTGCTAGGCTTCCTGCCCGGGAAGGAGCAGGCTGCGCCAGACAGGCAGACGCTCCTGGCGCCTTCCTGGCCTCAGCTCCACTCCTGCCTTGCCTTTGCACCTAGTCCCCAGGCGTCCTTGCGGAGGGCTTAGGGGCCGGTGGGGTGCACGCTGCCAAGCCCTCCAGCCGTGAGAGCTCTGTCATAGGGAAGGGAATGGCAAGTGCAGGGCTCCTCCAGCGCTCGCTTGGCCGCCCAGACTCAGCACAGCACGGAGAGCCCCAGGCTCCCAGGGCCCCTGGCTGTGGTCTGCAGCCCCACACACCCGGAGGCTGACTCCGTGAGCGCCCAGAAGGTGCCTGACAGACGTCATTTCCCTAGTGCTCTCCCCACCAGCAGAGACGTGTGCAGGTGGTTGGGGCCTGCCCCTGCGTGTCTGGGCTGCCGCCCACAGCCTCCGCTCAGGGGAAGCAGCCCCTGTGCCAAGACCTGAAGGAGGCGCGGGGCGTCCCTGCCTGGAAGCCAAGTGCACGGTCCGCTTGGAAGCGAGCCTCCTTGGGAAGAGTCGAGGGAGCCAAGCCGCGTGGAGCTGCAATCCCTGCTTGGGCCGAGCCGAGTGTGCCTCCAGGACGGCAGAGCTCCAGCTCTGCTCAGAGGCTGGATCTAGTCAAGTGCCTTGCGCGAGGCTGCTCTGCCCTGGGCGAGACTTGCCCAGGCTTGCCTCGCTGCTAGGCTTGCTGCCCGTGAAGGAGCAGGCTGTGCGATGCTGGGAGAGGCCACTGGCGCCTTCCTGGCCTCAGCTCCACTCCTGCCTTGCCTTTGCATCTAGGCCCCGGGCGTCCTTGGGGAAGGCTTAGGAGCCGGTGGCTTGCACACTGCCAAGCCCTCCAGCAGTGAGGCCTCTCGTAGAGGGGAGGGGAGGGCAAGTGCAGGGCTCCACCAGCGGTTGCTTGGCCGCCCAGACTCAGCGCCGCACGGAGAGCACAAGGCTCCCAGGTCCCCTGGCTGTGGTCTGCAGCCCCACACTCCCGGAGGCTGACTCCGTGGGCGCCCAGAAGGTGCCTGACACACGTCATGTCCCTAGCGCTCTGCTCCCCAGCAGAGACGTGTGCAGCTGGTGGGGCCTGCCCCTGCGTGTCTGGGCTCCCGCCGGCAGCCCCAGCTCCAGGGAAGCAGCCCCTGAGCCAAGACCTGTAGGGGGCGCGGGGCGCCCCCACCTGGAAGCCTAGTGCACAGCATGCGGGAAGCGAGCCTCCTCGGGAGAAGAGGAGGCAGCCCAGCTGCGTGCGTCTGCACTCACTCCTTGGGCGGAGCCCAGTGAGCCTCCAGTACGGCAGAGCTCCAGCTCTGCTCAGAGGCCCGATCTGGCAGAGTGGCTGGCGTGAGGCTGCTCTGCCCTGGGCGAGCCTTGCCCAGACGTGCCTCGCTGCTAGGCTTCCTGCCTGGGAAGGAGCAGGCTGCGCCAGACAGGCAGACGCTCCTGGCGCCTTCCTGGCCTCAGCTCCACTCCTGCCTTGCCTTTGCACCTAGTCCCCAGGCGTCCTTGCGGAGGGCTTAGGGGCCGGTGGGGTGCACGCTGCCAAGCCCTCCAGCCGTGAGAGCTCCGTCATAGGGAAGGGAATGGCAAGTGCTGGGCTCCTCCAGCGCTCGCTTGGCCGCCCAGACTCAGCACAGCACGGAGAGCACCAGGCTTCCCAGGGCCCCTGGCTGTGGTCTGCAGCCCCACACACCCGGAGGCTGACTCCGTGAGCGCCCAGAAGGTGCCTGACAGACGTCATTTCCCTAGTGCTCTCCCCACCAGCAGAGACGTGTGCAGGTGGTTGGGGCCTGCCCCTGCGTGTCTGGGCTGCCGCCCACAGCCTCCGCTCAGGGGAAGCAGCCCCTGTGCCAAGCCCTGCAGGAGGCGCGGGGCGTCCCTGCCTGGAAGCCAAGTGCACGGTCCGCTTGGAAGCGAGGCTCCTTGGGAAGAGTCGAGGGAGCCAAGCCGCGTGCAGCTGCAATCCCTGCTTGGGCCGAGCCGAGTGTGCCTCCAGGACGGCAGAGCTCCAGCTCTGCTCAGAGGCCGGATCTAGTCAAGTGCCTTGCGCGAGGCTGCTCTGCCCTGGGCGAGACTTGCCCAGGCTTGCCTCGCTGCTAGGCTTGCTGCCCGGGAAGGAGCAGGCTGTGCGATGCTGGGAGAGGCCACTGGCGCCTTCCTGGCCTCAGCTCCACTCCTGCCTTGCCTTTGCATCTAGGCCCCAGGCGTCCTTGGGGAAGGCTTAGGAGCCGGTGGCTTGCACACTGCCAAGCCCTCCAGCAGTGAGGCCTCTCGTAGAGGGGAGGGGAGGGCAAGTGCAGGGCTCCACCAGCGGTTGCTTGGCCGCCCAGACTCAACGCCGCACGGAGAGCACAAGGCTCCCAGGTGCCCTGGCTGTGCTCTGCAGCCCCACACTCCCGGAGGCTGACTCCGTGGGCGCCCAGAAGGTGCCTGACAGACGTCATGTCCCTAGCGCTCTGCTCCCCAGCAGAGACGTGTGCAGGTGGTGGGGCCTGCCCCTGCGTGTCTGGGCTCCCGCCTGCAGCCCCAGCTCCAGGAAGCAGCCCCTGAGCCAAGACCTGTAGGGGGCGCGGGGCGCCCCCGCCTGGAAGCCTAGTGCACAGCATGCGGGAAGCGAGCCTCCTCGGGAGAAGAGGAGGCAGCCCAGCTGCGTGCGTCTGCACTCACTCCTTGGGCGGAGCCCAGTGAGCCTCCAGTACGGCAGAGCTCCAGCTCTGCTCAGAGGCCCGATCTGGCAGAGTGGCTGGCGTGAGGCTGCTCTGCCCTGGGCGAGCCTTGCCCAGACGTGCCTCGCTGCTAGGCTTCCTGCCCGGGAAGGAGCAGGCTGCGCCAGACAGGCAGACGCTCCTGGCGCCTTCCTGGCCTCAGCTCCACTCCTGCCTTGCCTTTGCAACTAGTCCCCAGGCGTCCTTGCGGAGGGCTTAGGGGCCGGTGGGGTGCACGCTGCCAAGCCCTCCAGCCGTGAGAGCTCTGTCATAGGGAAGGGAATGGCAAGTGCAGGGCTCCTCCAGCGCTCGCTTGGCCGCCCAGACTCAGCACAGCACGGAGAGCACCAGGCTTCCCAGGGCCCCTGGCTGTGGTCTGCAGCCCCACACACCCGGAGGCTGACTCCGTGAGCGCCCAGAAGGTGCCTGACAGACGTCATTTCCCTAGTGCTCTCCCCACCAGCAGAGACGTGTGCAGGTGGTTGGGGCCTGCCCCTGCGTGTCTGGGCTGCCGCCCACAGCCTCCGCTCAGGGGAAGCAGCCCCTGTGCCAAGCCCTGCAGGAGGCGCGGGGCGTCCCTGCCTGGAAGCCAAGTGCACGGTCCGCTTGGAAGCGAGGCTCCTTGGGAAGAGTCGAGGGAGCCAAGCCGCGTGCAGCTGCAATCCCTGCTTGGGCCGAGCCGAGTGTGCCTCCAGGACGGCAGAGCTCCAGCTCTGCTCAGAGGCCGGATCTAGTCAAGTGCCTTGCGCGAGGCTGCTCTGCCCTGGGCGAGACTTGCCCAGGCTTGCCTCGCTGCTAGGCTTGCCTCGCTGCTAGGCTTGCTGCCCGGGAAGGAGCAGGCTGTGCGATGCTGGGAGAGGCCACTGGCGCCTTCCTGGCCTCAGCTCCACTCCTGCCTTGCCTTTGCATCTAGGCCCCGGGCGTCCTTGGGGAAGGCTTAGGAGCCGGTGGCTTGCACACTGCCAAGCCCTCCAGCAGTGAGGCCTCTCGTAGAGGGGAGGGGAGGGCAAGTGCAGGGCTCCACCAGCGGTTGCTTGGCCGCCCAGACTCAGCGCCGCACGGAGAGCACAAGGCTCCCAGGTGCCCTGGCTGTGCTCTGCAGCCCCACACTCCCGGAGGCTGACTCCGTGGGCGCCCAGAAGGTGCCTGACAGACGTCATGTCCCTAGCGCTCTGCTCCCCAGCAGAGACGTGTGCAGCTGGTGGGGCCTGCCCCTGCGTGTCTGGGCTCCCGCCGGCAGCCCCAGCTCCAGGGAAGCAGCCCCTGAGCCAAGACCTGTAGGGGGCGCGGGGCGCCCCCGCCTGGAAGCCTAGTGCACAGCATGCGGGAAGCGAGCCTCCTCGGGAGAAGAGGAGGCAGCCCAGCTGCGTGCGTCTGCACTCACTCCTTGGGCGGAGCCCAGTGAGCCTCCAGTACGGCAGAGCTCCAGCTCTGCTCAGAGGCCCAATCTGGCAGAGTGGCTGGCGTGAGGCTGCTCTGCCCTGGGCGAGCCTTGCCCAGACTTGCCTCGCTGCTAGGCTTCCTGCCCGGGAAGGAGCAGGCTGCGCCAGACAGGCAGACGCTCCTGGCGCCTTCCTGGCCTCAGCTCCACTCCTGCCTTGCCTTTGCACCTAGTCCCCAGGCGTCCTTGCGGAGGGCTTAGGGGCCGGTGGGGTGCACGCTGCCAAGCCCTCCAGCCGTGAGAGCTCCGTCATAGGGAAGGGAATGGCAAGTGCAGGGCTCCTCCAGCGCTCGCTTGGCCGCCCAGACTCAGCACAGCACGGAGAGCACCAGGCTTCCCAGGGCCCCTGGCTGTGGTCTGCAGCCCCACACACCCGGAGGCTGACTCCGTGAGCGCCCAGCAGGTGCCTGACAGACGTCGGTTCCCTAGTGCTCTCCCCACCAGCAGAGACGTGTGCAGGTGGTTGGGGCCTGCCCCTGCGTGTCTGGGCTGCCGCCCACAGCCTCCGCTCAGGGGAAGCAGCCCCTGTGCCAAGCCCTGCAGGAGGCGCGGGGCGTCCCTGCCTGGAAGCCAAGTGCACGGTCCGCTTGGAAGCGAGCCTCCTTGGGAAGAGTCGAGGGAGCCAAGCCGCGTGCAGCTGCAATCCCTGCTTGGGCCGAGCCGAGTGTGCCTCCAGGACGGCAGAGCTCCAGCTCTGCTCAGAGGCCGGATCTAGTCAAGTGCCTTGCGCGAGGCTGCTCTGCCCTGGGCGAGACTTGCCCAGGCTTGCCTCGCTGCTAGGCTTGCTGCCCGGGAAGGAGCAGGCTGTGCGATGCTGGGAGAGGCCACTGGCGCCTTCCTGGCCTCAGCTCCACTCCTGCCTTGCCTTTGCATCTAGGCCCCGGGCGTCCTTGGGGAAGGCTTAGGAGCCGGTGGCTTGCACACTGCCAAGCCCTCCAGCAGTGAGGCCTCTCGTAGAGGGGAGGGGAGGGCAAGTGCAGGGCTCCACCAGCGGTTGCTTGGCCGCCCAGACTCAGCGCCGCACGGAGAGCACAAGGCTCCCAGGTGCCCTGGCTGTGCTCTGCAGCCCCACACTCCCGGAGGCTGACTCCGTGGGCGCCCAGAAGGTGCCTGACAGACGTCATGTCCCTAGCGCTCTGCTCCCCAGCAGAGACGTGTGCAGCTGGTGGGGCCTGCCCCTGCGTGTCTGGGCTCCCGCCGGCAGCCCCAGCTCCAGGGAAGCAGCCCCTGAGCCAAGACCTGTAGGGGGCGCGGGGCGCCCCCGCCTGGAAGCCTAGTGCACAGCATGCGGGAAGCGAGCCTCCTCGGGAGAAGAGGAGGCAGCCCAGCTGCGTGCGTCTGCACTCACTCCTTGGGCGGAGCCCAGTGAGCCTCCAGTACGGCAGAGCTCCAGCTCTGCTCAGAGGCCCGATCTGGCAGAGTGGCTGGCGGGAGGCTGCTCTGCCCTGGGCGAGCCTTGCCCAGACTTGCCTCGCTGCTAGGCTTCCTGCCCGGGAAGGAGCAGGCTGCGCCAGACAGGCAGACGCTCCTGGCGCCTTCCTGGCCTCAGCTCCACTCCTGCCTTGCCTTTGCACCTAGTCCCCAGGCGTCCTTGCGGAGGGCTTAGGGGCCGGTGGGGTGCACGCTGCCAAGCCCTCCAGCCGTGAGAGCTCCGTCATAGGGAAGGGAATGGCAAGTGCAGGGCTCCTCCAGCGCTCGCTTGGCCGCCCAGACTCAGCACAGCACGGAGAGCACCAGGCTTCCCAGGGCCCCTGGCTGTGGTCTGCAGCCCCACACACCCGGAGGCTGACTCCGTGAGCGCCCAGCAGGTGCCTGACAGACGTCGGTTCCCTAGTGCTCTCCCCACCAGCAGAGACGTGTGCAGGTGGTTGGGGCCTGCCCCTGCGTGTCTGGGCTGCCGCCCACAGCCTCCGCTCAGGGGAAGCAGCCCCTGTGCCAAGCCCTGCAGGAGGCGCGGGGCGTCCCTGCCTGGAAGCCAAGTGCACGGTCCGCTTGGAAGCGAGCCTCCTTGGGAAGAGTCGAGGGAGCCAAGCCGCGTGCAGCTGCAATCCCTGCTTGGGCCGAGCCGAGTGTGCCTCCAGGACGGCAGAGCTCCAGCTCTGCTCAGAGGCCGGATCTAGTCAAGTGCCTTGCGCGAGGCTGCTCTGCCCTGGGCGAGACTTGCCCAGGCTTGCCTCGCTGCTAGGCTTGCTGCCCGGGAAGGAGCAGGCTGTGCGATGCTGGGAGAGGCCACTGGCGCCTTCCTGGCCTCAGCTCCACTCCTGCCTTGCCTTTGCATCTAGGCCCCGGGCGTCCTTGGGGAAGGCTTAGGAGCCGGTGGCTTGCACACTGCCAAGCCCTCCAGCAGTGAGGCCTCTCGTAGAGGGGAGGGGAGGGCAAGTGCAGGGCTCCACCAGCGGTTGCTTGGCCGCCCAGACTCAGCGCCGCACGGAGAGCACAAGGCTCCCAGGTGCCCTGGCTGTGCTCTGCAGCCCCACACTCCCGGAGGCTGACTCCGTGGGCGCCCAGAAGGTGCCTGACAGACGTCATGTCCCTAGCGCTCTGCTCCCCAGCAGAGACGTGTGCAGCTGGTGGGGCCTGCCCCTGCGTGTCTGGGCTCCCGCCGGCAGCCCCAGCTCCAGGGAAGCAGCCCCTGAGCCAAGACCTGTAGGGGGCGCGGGGCGCCCCCGCCTGGAAGCCTAGTGCACAGCATGCGGGAAGCGAGCCTCCTCGGGAGAAGAGGAGGCAGCCCAGCTGCGTGCGTCTGCACTCACTCCTTGGGCGGAGCCCAGTGAGCCTCCAGTACGGCAGAGCTCCAGCTCTGCTCAGAGGCCCGATCTGGCAGAGTGGCTGGCGTGAGGCTGCTCTGCCCTGGGCGAGCCTTGCCCAGACTTGCCTCGCTGCTAGGCTTCCTGCCCGGGAAGGAGCAGGCTGCGCCAGACAGGCAGACGCTCCTGGCGCCTTCCTGGCCTCAGCTCCACTCCTGCCTTGCCTTTGCACCTAGTCCCCAGGCGTCCTTGCGGAGGGCTTAGGGGCCGGTGGGGTGCACGCTGCCAAGCCCTCCAGCCGTGAGAGCTCCGTCATAGGGAAGGGACTGGCAAGTGCAGGGCTCCTCCAGCGCTCGCTTGGCCGCCCAGACTCAGCACAGCACGGAGAGCACCAGGCTTCCCAGGGCCCCTGGCTGTGGTCTGCAGCCCCACACACCCGGAGGCTGACTCCATGAGCGCCCAGAAGGTGCCTGACAGACGTCATTTCCCTAGTGCTCTCCCCACCAGCAGAGACGTGTGCAGGTGGTTGGGGCCTGCCCCTGCGTGTCTGGGCTGCCGCCCACAGCCTCCGCTCAGGGGAAGCAGCCCCTGTGCCAAGCCCTGCAGGAGGCGCGGGGCGTCCCTGCCTGGAAGCCAAGTGCACGGTCCGCTTGGAAGCGAGCCTCCTTGGGAAGAGTCGAGGGAGCCAAGCCGCGTGCAGCTGCAATCCCTGCTTGGGCCGAGCCGAGTGTGCCTCCAGGACGGCAGAGCTCCAGCTCTGCTCAGAGGCTGGATCTAGTCAAGTGCCTTGCGCGAGGCTGCTCTGCCCTGGGCGAGACTTGCCCAGGCTTGCCTCGCTGCTAGGCTTGCTGCCCGGGAAGGAGCAGGCTGTGCGATGCTGGGAGAGGCCACTGGCGCCTTCCTGGCCTCAGCTCCACTCCTGCCTTGCCTTTGCATCTAGGCCCCGGGCGTCCTTGGGGAAGGCTTAGGAGCCGGTGGCTTGCACACTGCCAAGCCCTCCAGCAGTGAGGCCTCTCGTAGAGGGGAGGGGAGGGCAAGTGCAGGGCTCCACCAGCGGTTGCTTGGCCGCCCAGACTCAGCGCCGCACGGAGAGCACAAGGCTCCCAGGTGCCCTGGCTGTGCTCTGCAGCCCCACACTCCCGGAGGCTGACTCCGTGGGCGCCCAGAAGGTGCCTGACAGACGTCATGTCCCTAGCGCTCTGGTCCCCAGCAGAGACGTGTGCAGCTGGTGGGGCCTGCCCCTGCGTGTCTGGGCTCCCGCCGGCAGCCCCAGCTCCAGGGAAGCAGCCCCTGAGCCAAGACCTGTAGGGGGCGCGGGGCGCCCCCGCCTGGAAGCCTAGTGCACAGCATGCGGGAAGCGAGCCTCCTCGGGAGAAGAGGAGGCAGCCCAGCTGCGTGCGTCTGCACTCACTCCTTGGGCGGAGCCCAGTGAGCCTCCAGTACGGCAGAGCTCCAGCTCTGCTCAGAGGCCCGATCTGGCAGAGTGGCTGGCGTGAGGCTGCTCTGCCCTGGGCGAGCCTTGCCCAGACTTGCCTCGCTGCTAGGCTTCCTGCCCGGGAAGGAGCAGGCTGCGCCAGACAGGCAGACGCTCCTGGCGCCTTCCTGGCCTCAGCTCCACTCCTGCCTTGCCTTTGCACCTAGTCCCCAGGCGTCCTTGCGGAGGGCTTAGGGGCCGGTGGGGTGCACGCTGCCAAGCCCTCCAGCCGTGAGAGCTCCATCATAGGGAAGGGAATGGCACGTGCAGGGCTCCTCCAGCGCTCGCTTGGCCGCCCAGACTCAGCACAGCACGGAGAGCACCAGGCTTCCCAGGGCCCCTGGCTGTGGTCTGCAGCCCCACACACCCGGAGGCTGACTCCGTGAGCGCCCAGAAGGTGCCTGACAGACGTCATTTCCCTAGTGCTCTCCCCACCAGCAGAGACGTGTGCAGGTGGTTGGGGCCTGCCCCTGCGTGTCTGGGCTGCCGCCCACAGCCTCCGCTCAGGGGAAGCAGCCCCTGTGCCAAGCCCTGCAGGAGGCGCGGGGCGTCCCTGCCTGGAAGCCAAGTGCACGGTCCGCTTGGAAGCGAGCCTCCTTGGGAAGAGTCGAGGGAGCCAAGCCGCGTGCAGCTGCAATCCCTGCTTGGGCCCAGCCGAGTGTGCCTCCAGGACGGCAGAGCTCCAGCTCTGCTCAGAGGCCGGATCTAGTCAAGTGCCTTGCGCGAGGCTGCTCTGCCCTGGGCGAGACTTGCCCAGGCTTGCCTCGCTGCTAGGCTTGCTGCCCGGGAAGGAGCAGGCTGTGCGATGCTGGGAGAGGCCACTGGCGCCTTCCTGGCCTCAGCTCCACTCCTGCCTTGCCTTTGCATCTAGGCCCCGGGCGTCCTTGGGGAAGGCTTAGGAGCCGGTGGCTTGCACACTGCCAAGCCCTCCAGCAGTGAGGCCTCTCGTAGAGGGGAGGGGAGGGCAAGTGCAGGGCTCCACCAGCGGTTGCTTGGCCGCCCAGACTCAGCGCCGCACGGAGAGCACAAGGCTCCAGGTGCCCTGGCTGTGCTCTGCAGCCCCACACTCCCGGAGGCTGACTCCGTGGGCGCCCAGAAGGTGCCTGACAGACGTCATGTCCCTAGCGCTCTGCTCCCCAGCAGAGACGTGTGCAGCTGGTGGGGCCTGCCCCTGCGTGTCTGGGCTCCCGCCGGCAGCCCCAGCTCCAGGGAAGCAGCCCCTGAGCCAAGACCTGTAGGGGGCGCGGGGCGCCCCCCGCCTGGAAGCCTAGTGCACAGCATGCGGGAAGCGAGCCTCCTCGGGAGAAGAGGAGGCAGCCCAGCTGCGTGCGTCTGCACTCACTCCTTGGGCGGAGCCCAGTGAGCCTCCAGTACGGCAGAGCTCCAGCTCTGCTCAGAGGCCCGATCTGGCAGAGTGGCTGGCGTGAGGCTGCTCTGCCCTGGGCGAGCCTTGCCCAGACTTGCCTCGCTGCTAGGCTTCCTGCCCGGGAAGGAGCAGGCTGCGCCAGACAGGCAGACGCTCCTGGCGCCTTCCTGGCCTCAGCTCCACTCCTGCCTTGCCTTTGCACCTAGTCCCCAGGCGTCCTTGCGGAGGGCTTAGGGGCCGGTGGGGTGCACGCTGCCAAGCCCTCCAGCCGTGAGAGCTCCGTCATAGGGAAGGGAATGGCAAGTGCAGGGCTCCTCCAGCGCTCGCTTGGCCGCCCAGACTCAGCACAGCACGGAGAGCACCAGGCTTCCCAGGGCCCCTGGCTGTGGTCTGCAGCCCCACACACCCGGAGGCTGACTCCGTGAGCGCCCAGCAGGTGCCTGACAGACGTCGGTTCCCTAGTGCTCTCCCCCACCAGCAGAGACGTGTGCAGGTGGTTGGGGCCTGCCCCTGCGTGTCTGGGCTGCCGCCCACAGCCTCCGCTCAGGGGAAGCAGCCCCTGTGCCAAGCCCTGCAGGAGGCGCGGGGCGTCCCTGCCTGGAAGCCAAGTGCACGGTCCGCTTGGAAGCGAGCCTCCTTGGGAAGAGTCGAGGGAGCCAAGCCGCGTGCAGCTGCAATCCCTGCTTGGGCCGAGCCGAGTGTGCCTCCAGGACGGCAGAGCTCCAGCTCTGCTCAGAGGCCGGATCTAGTCAAGTGCCTTGCGCGAGGCTGCTCTGCCCTGGGCGAGACTTGCCCAGGCTTGCCTCGCTGCTAGGCTTGCTGCCCGGGAAGGAGCAGGCTGTGCGATGCTGGGAGAGGCCACTGGCGCCTTCCTGGCCTCAGCTCCACTCCTGCCTTGCCTTTGCATCTAGGCCCCGGGCGTCCTTGGGGAAGGCTTAGGAGCCGGTGGCTTGCACACTGCCAAGCCCTCCAGCAGTGAGGCCTCTCGTAGAGGGGAGGGGAGGGCAAGTGCAGGGCTCCACCAGCGGTTGCTTGGCCGCCCAGACTCAGCGCCGCACGGAGAGCACAAGGCTCCCAGGTGCCCTGGCTGTGCTCTGCAGCCCCACACTCCCGGAGGCTGACTCCGTGGGCGCCCAGAAGGTGCCTGACAGACGTCATGTCCCTAGCGCTCTGCTCCCCAGCAGAGACGTGTGCAGCTGGTGGGGCCTGCCCCTGCGTGTCTGGGCTCCCGCCGGCAGCCCCAGCTCCAGGGAAGCAGCCCCTGAGCCAAGACCTGTAGGGGGCGCGGGGCGCCCCCGCCTGGAAGCCTAGTGCACAGCATGCGGGAAGCGAGCCTCCTCGGGAGAAGAGGAGGCAGCCCAGCTGCGTGCGTCTGCACTCACTCCTTGGGCGGAGCCCAGTGAGCCTCCAGTACGGCAGAGCTCCAGCTCTGCTCAGAGGCCCGATCTGGCAGAGTGGCTGGCGTGAGGCTGCTCTGCCCTGGGCGAGCCTTGCCCAGACTTGCCTCGCTGCTAGGCTTCCTGCCCGGGAAGGAGCAGGCTGCGCCAGACAGGCAGACGCTCCTGGCGCCTTCCTGGCCTCAGCTCCACTCCTGCCTTGCCTTTGCACCTAGTCCCCAGGCGTCCTTGCGGAGGGCTTAGGGGCCGGTGGGGTGCACGCTGCCAAGCCCTCCAGCCGTGAGAGCTCCGTCATAGGGAAGGGACTGGCAAGTGCAGGGCTCCTCCAGCGCTCGCTTTGCCGCCAGACTCAGCACAGCACGGAGAGCACCAGGCTTCCCAGGGCCCCTGGCTGTGGTCTGCAGCCCCACACACCCGGAGGTTGACTCCATGAGCGCCCAGAAGGTGCCTGACAGACGTCATTTCCCTAGTGCTCTCCCCACCAGCAGAGACGTGTGCAGGTGGTTGGGGCCTGCCCCTGCGTGTCTGGGCTGCCGCCCACAGCCTCCGCTCAGGGGAAGCAGCCCCTGTGCCAAGCCCTGCAGGAGGCGCGGGGCGTCCCTGCCTGGAAGCCAAGTGCACGGTCCGCTTGGAAGCGAGCCTCCTTGGGAAGAGTCGAGGGAGCCAAGCCGCGTGCAGCTGCAATCCCTGCTTGGGCCGAGCCGAGTGTGCCTCCAGGACGGCAGAGCTCCAGCTCTGCTCAGAGGCCGGATCTAGTCAAGTGCCTTGCGCGAGGCTGCTCTGCCCTGGGCGAGACTTGCCCAGGCTTGCCTCGCTGCTAGGCTTGCTGCCCGGGAAGGAGCAGGCTGTGCGATGCTGGGAGAGGCCACTGGCGCCTTCCTGGCCTCAGCTCCACTCCTGCCTTGCCTTTGCATCTAGGCCCCGGGCGTCCTTGGGGAAGGCTTAGGAGCCGGTGGCTTGCACACTGCCAAGCCCTCCAGCAGTGAGGCCTCTCGTAGAGGGGAGGGGAGGGCAAGTGCAGGGCTCCACCAGCGGTTGCTTGGCCGCCCAGACTCAGCGCCGCACGGAGAGCACAAGGCTCCCAGGTGCCCTGGCTGTGCTCTGCAGCCCCACACTCCCGGAGGCTGACTCCGTGGGCGCCCAGAAGGTGCCTGACAGACGTCATGTCCCTAGCGCTCTGGTCCCAGCAGAGACGTGTGCAGCTGGTGGGGCCTGCCCCTGCGTGTCTGGGCTCCCGCCGGCAGCCCCAGCTCCAGGGAAGCAGCCCCTGAGCCAAGACCTGTAGGGGGCGCGGGGCGCCCCCGCCTGGAAGCCTAGTGCACAGCATGCGGGAAGCGAGCCTCCTCGGGAGAAGAGGAGGCAGCCCAGCTGCGTGCGTCTGCACTCACTCCTTGGGCGGAGCCCAGTGAGCCTCCAGTACGGCAGAGCTCCAGCTCTGCTCAGAGGCCCGATCTGGCAGAGTGGCTGGCGTGAGGCTGCTCTGCCCTGGGCGAGCCTTGCCCAGACTTGCCTCGCTGCTAGGCTTCCTGCCCGGGAAGGAGCAGGCTGCGCCAGACAGGCAGACGCTCCTGGCGCCTTCCTGGCCTCAGCTCCACTCCTGCCTTGCCTTTGCACCTAGTCCCCAGGCGTCCTTGCGGAGGGCTTAGGGGCCGGTGGGGTGCACGCTGCCAAGCCCTCCAGCCGTGAGAGCTCCGTCATAGGGAAGGGAATGGCACGTGCAGGGCTCCTCCAGCGCTCGCTTGGCCGCCCAGACTCAGCACAGCACGGAGAGCACCAGGCTTCCCAGGGCCCCTGGCTGTGGTCTGCAGCCCCACACACCCGGAGGCTGACTCCGTGAGCGCCCAGAAGGTGCCTGACAGACGTCATTTCCCTAGTGCTCTCCCCACCAGCAGAGACGTGTGCAGGTGGTTGGGGCCTGCCCCTGCGTGTCTGGGCTGCCGCCCACAGCCTCCGCTCAGGGGAAGCAGCCCCTGTGCCAAGCCCTGCAGGAGGCGCGGGGCGTCCCTGCCTGGAAGCCAAGTGCACGGTCCGCTTGGAAGCGAGCCTCCTTGGGAAGAGTCGAGGGAGCCAAGCCGCGTGCAGCTGCAATCCCTGCTTGGGCCGAGCCGAGTGTGCCTCCAGGACGGCAGAGCTCCAGCTCTGCTCAGAGGCCGGATCTAGTCAAGTGCCTTGCGCGAGGCTGCTCTGCCCTGGGCGAGACTTGCCCAGGCTTGCCTCGCTGCTAGGCTTGCTGCCCGGGAAGGAGCAGGCTGTGCGATGCTGGGAGAGGCCACTGGCGCCTTCCTGGCCTCAGCTCCACTCCTGCCTTGCCTTTGCATCTAGGCCCCGGGCGTCCTTGGGGAAGGCTTAGGAGCCGGTGGCTTGCACACTGCCAAGCCCTCCAGCAGTGAGGCCTCTCGTAGAGGGGAGGGGAGGGCAAGTGCAGGGCTCCACCAGCGGTTGCTTGGCCGCCCAGACTCAGCGCCGCACGGAGAGCACAAGGCTCCCAGGTGCCCTGGCTGTGCTCTGCAGCCCCACACTCCCGGAGGCTGACTCCGTGGGCGCCCAGAAGGTGCCTGACAGACGTCATGTCCCTAGCGCTCTGCTCCCCAGCAGAGACGTGTGCAGCTGGTGGGGCCTGCCCCTGCGTGTCTGGGCTCCCGCCGGCAGCCCCAGCTCCAGGGAAGCAGCCCCTGAGCCAAGACCTGTAGGGGGCGCGGGGCGCCCCCGCCTGGAAGCCTAGTGCACAGCATGCGGGAAGCGAGCCTCCTCGGGAGAAGAGGAGGCAGCCCAGCTGCGTGCGTCTGCACTCACTCCTTGGGCGGAGCCCAGTGAGCCTCCAGTACGGCAGAGCTCCAGCTCTGCTCAGAGGCCCGATCTGGCAGAGTGGCTGGCGTGAGGCTGCTCTGCCCTGGGCGAGCCTTGCCCAGACTTGCCTCGCTGCTAGGCTTCCTGCCCGGGAAGGAGCAGGCTGCGCCAGACAGGCAGACGCTCCTGGCGCCTTCCTGGCCTCAGCTCCACTCCTGCCTTGCCTTTGCACCTAGTCCCCAGGCGTCCTTGCGGAGGGCTTAGGGGCCGGTGGGGTGCACGCTGCCAAGCCCTCCAGCCGTGAGAGCTCCGTCATAGGGAAGGGAATGGCAAGTGCAGGGCTCCTCCAGCGCTCGCTTGGCCGCCCAGACTCAGCACAGCACGGAGAGCACCAGGCTTCCCAGGGCCCCTGGCTGTGGTCTGCAGCCCCACACACCCGGAGGCTGACTCCGTGAGCGCCCAGCAGGTGCCTGACAGACGTCGGTTCCCTAGTGCTCTCCCCACCAGCAGAGACGTGTGCAGGTGGTTGGGGCCTGCCCCTGCGTGTCTGGGCTGCCGCCCACAGCCTCCGCTCAGGGGAAGCAGCCCCTGTGCCAAGCCCTGCAGGAGGCGCGGGGCGTCCCTGCCTGGAAGCCAAGTGCACGGTCCGCTTGGAAGCGAGCCTCCTTGGGAAGAGTCGAGGGAGCCAAGCCGCGTGCAGCTGCAATCCCTGCTTGGGCCGAGCCGAGTGTGCCTCCAGGACGGCAGAGCTCCAGCTCTGCTCAGAGGCCGGATCTAGTCAAGTGCCTTGCGCGAGGCTGCTCTGCCCTGGGCGAGACTTGCCCAGGCTTGCCTCGCTGCTAGGCTTGCTGCCCGGGAAGGAGCAGGCTGTGCGATGCTGGGAGAGGCCACTGGCGCCTTCCTGGCCTCAGCTCCACTCCTGCCTTGCCTTTGCATCTAGGCCCCGGGCGTCCTTGGGGAAGGCTTAGGAGCCGGTGGCTTGCACACTGCCAAGCCCTCCAGCAGTGAGGCCTCTCGTAGAGGGGAGGGGAGGGCAAGTGCAGGGCTCCACCAGCGGTTGCTTGGCCGCCCAGACTCAGCGCCGCACGGAGAGCACAAGGCTCCCAGGTGCCCTGGCTGTGCTCTGCAGCCCCACACTCCCGGAGGCTGACTCCGTGGGCGCCCAGAAGGTGCCTGACAGACGTCATGTCCCTAGCGCTCTGCTCCCCAGCAGAGACGTGTGCAGCTGGTGGGGCCTGCCCCTGCGTGTCTGGGCTCCCGCCGGCAGCCCCAGCTCCAGGGAAGCAGCCCCTGAGCCAAGACCTGTAGGGGGCGCGGGGCGCCCCCGCCTGGAAGCCTAGTGCACAGCATGCGGGAAGCGAGCCTCCTCGGGAGAAGAGGAGGCAGCCCAGCTGCGTGCGTCTGCACTCACTCCTTGGGCGGAGCCCAGTGAGCCTCCAGTACGGCAGAGCTCCAGCTCTGCTCAGAGGCCCGATCTGGCAGAGTGGCTGGCGTGAGGCTGCTCTGCCCTGGGCGAGCCTTGCCCAGACTTGCCTCGCTGCTAGGCTTCCTGCCCGGGAAGGAGCAGGCTGCGCCAGACAGGCAGACGCTCCTGGCGCCTTCCTGGCCTCAGCTCCACTCCTGCCTTGCCTTTGCACCTAGTCCCCAGGCGTCCTTGCGGAGGGCTTAGGGGCCGGTGGGGTGCACGCTGCCAAGCCCTCCAGCCGTGAGAGCTCCGTCATAGGGAAGGGACTGGCAAGTGCAGGGCTCCTCCAGCGCTCGCTTGGCCGCCCAGACTCAGCACAGCACGGAGAGCACCAGGCTTCCCAGGGCCCCTGGCTGTGGTCTGCAGCCCCACACACCCGGAGGCTGACTCCATGAGCGCCCAGAAGGTGCCTGACAGACGTCATTTCCCTAGTGCTCTCCCCACCAGCAGAGACGTGTGCAGGTGGTTGGGGCCTGCCCCTGCGTGTCTGGGCTGCCGCCCACAGCCTCCGCTCAGGGGAAGCAGCCCCTGTGCCAAGCCCTGCAGGAGGCGCGGGGCGTCCCTGCCTGGAAGCCAAGTGCACGGTCCGCTTGGAAGCGAGCCTCCTTGGGAAGAGTCGAGGGAGCCAAGCCGCGTGCAGCTGCAATCCCTGCTTGGGCCGAGCCGAGTGTGCCTCCAGGACGGCAGAGCTCCAGCTCTGCTCAGAGGCTGGATCTAGTCAAGTGCCTTGCGCGAGGCTGCTCTGCCCTGGGCGAGACTTGCCCAGGCTTGCCTCGCTGCTAGGCTTGCTGCCCGGGAAGGAGCAGGCTGTGCGATGCTGGGAGAGGCCACTGGCGCCTTCCTGGCCTCAGCTCCACTCCTGCCTTGCCTTTGCATCTAGGCCCCGGGCGTCCTTGGGGAAGGCTTAGGAGCCGGTGGCTTGCACACTGCCAAGCCCTCCAGCAGTGAGGCCTCTCGTAGAGGGGAGGGGGGGGCAAGTGCAGGGCTCCACCAGCGGTTGCTTGGCCGCCCAGACTCAGCGCCGCACGGAGAGCACAAGGCTCCCAGGTGCCCTGGCTGTGCTCTGCAGCCCCACACTCCCGGAGGCTGACTCCGTGGGCGCCCAGAAGGTGCCTGACAGACGTCATGTCCCTAGCGCTCTGCTCCCCAGCAGAGACGTGTGCAGCTGGTGGGGCCTGCCCCTGCGTGTCTGGGCTCCCGCCGGCAGCCCCAGCTCCAGGGAAGCAGCCCCTGAGCCAAGACCTGTAGGGGGCGCGGGGCGCCCCCGCCTGGAAGCCTAGTGCACAGCATGCGGGAAGCGAGCCTCCTCGGGAGAAGAGGAGGCAGCCCAGCTGCGTGCGTCTGCACTCACTCCTTGGGCGGAGCCCAGTGAGCCTCCAGTACGGCAGAGCTCCAGCTCTGCTCAGAGGCCCGATCTGGCAGAGTGGCTGGCGTGAGGCTGCTCTGCCCTGGGCGAGCCTTGCCCAGACTTGCCTCGCTGCTAGGCTTCCTGCCCGGGAAGGAGCAGGCTGCGCCAGACAGGCAGACGCTCCTGGCGCCTTCCTGGCCTCAGCTCCACTCCTGCCTTGCCTTTGCACCTAGTCCCCAGGCGTCCTTGCGGAGGGCTTAGGGGCCGGTGGGGTGCACGCTGCCAAGCCCTCCAGCCGTGAGAGCTCCGTCATAGGGAAGGGAATGGCAAGTGCAGGGCTCCTCCAGCGCTCGCTTGGCCGCCCAGACTCAGCACAGCACGGAGAGCACCAGGCTTCCCAGGGCCCCTGGCTGTGGTCTGCAGCCCCACACACCCGGAGGCTGACTCCGTGAGCGCCCAGCAGGTGCCTGACAGACGTCGGTTCCCTAGTGCTCTCCCCACCAGCAGAGACGTGTGCAGGTGGTTGGGGCCTGCCCCTGCGTGTCTGGGCTGCCGCCCACAGCCTCCGCTCAGGGGAAGCAGCCCCTGTGCCAAGCCCTGCAGGAGGCGCGGGGCGTCCCTGCCTGGAAGCCAAGTGCACGGTCCGCTTGGAAGCGAGCCTCCTTGGGAAGAGTCGAGGGAGCCAAGCCGCGTGCAGCTGCAATCCCTGCTTGGGCCGAGCCGAGTGTGCCTCCAGGACGGCAGAGCTCCAGCTCTGCTCAGAGGCCGGATCTAGTCAAGTGCCTTGCGCGAGGCTGCTCTGCCCTGGGCGAGACTTGCCCAGGCTTGCCTCGCTGCTAGGCTTGCTGCCCGGGAAGGAGCAGGCTGTGCGATGCTGGGAGAGGCCACTGGCGCCTTCCTGGCCTCAGCTCCACTCCTGCCTTGCCTTTGCATCTAGGCCCCGGGCGTCCTTGGGGAAGGCTTAGGAGCCGGTGGCTTGCACACTGCCAAGCCCTCCAGCAGTGAGGCCTCTCGTAGAGGGGAGGGGAGGGCAAGTGCAGGGCTCCACCAGCGGTTGCTTGGCCGCCCAGACTCAGCGCCGCACGGAGAGCACAAGGCTCCCAGGTGCCCTGGCTGTGCTCTGCAGCCCCACACTCCCGGAGGCTGACTCCGTGGGCGCCCAGAAGGTGCCTGACAGACGTCATGTCCCTAGCGCTCTGCTCCCCAGCAGAGACGTGTGCAGGTGGTGGGGCCTGCCCCTGCGTGTCTGGGCTCCCGCCTGCAGCCCCAGCTCCAGGGAAGCAGCCCCTGAGCCAAGACCTGTAGGGGGCGCGGGGCGCCCCCGCCTGGAAGCCTAGTGCACAGCATGCGGGAAGCGAGCCTCCTCGGGAGAAGAGGAGGCAGCCCAGCTGCGTGCGTCTGCACTCACTCCTTGGGCGGAGCCCAGTGAGCCTCCAGTACGGCAGAGCTCCAGCTCTGCTCAGAGGCCCGATCTGGCAGAGTGGCTGGCGTGAGGCTGCTCTGCCCTGGGCGAGCCTTGCCCAGACGTGCCTCGCTGCTAGGCTTCCTGCCCGGGAAGGAGCAGGCTGCGCCAGACAGGCAGACGCTCCTGGCGCCTTCCTGGCCTCAGCTCCACTCCTGCCTTGCCTTTGCACCTAGTCCCCAGGCGTCCTTGCGGAGGGCTTAGGGGCCGGTGGGGTGCACGCTGCCAAGCCCTCCAGCCGTGAGAGCTCTGTCATAGGGAAGGGAATGGCAAGTGCAGGGCTCCTCCAGCGCTCGCTTGGCCGCCCAGACTCAGCACAGCACGGAGAGCACCAGGCTTCCCAGGGCCCCTGGCTGTGGTCTGCAGCCCCACACACCCGGAGGCTGACTCCGTGAGCGCCCAGAAGGTGCCTGACAGACGTCATTTCCCTAGTGCTCTCCCCACCAGCAGAGACGTGTGCAGGTGGTTGGGGCCTGCCCCTGCGTGTCTGGGCTGCCGCCCCCAGCCTCCGCTCAGGGGAAGCAGCCCCTGTGCCAAGCCCTGCAGGAGGCGCGGGGCGTCCCTGCCTGGAAGCCAAGTGCACAGTCCGCTTGGAAGCGAGCCTCCTTGGGAAGAGTCGAGGGAGCCAAGCCGCGTGCAGCTGCAATCCCTGCTTGGGCCGAGCCGAGTGTGCCTCCAGGACGGCAGAGCTCCAGCTCTGCTCAGAGGCTGGATCTAGTCAAGTGCCTTGCGCGAGGCTGCTCTGCCCTGGGCGAGACTTGCCCAGGCTTGCCTCGCTGCTAGGCTTGCTGCCCGGGAAGGAGCAGGCTGTGCGATGCTGGGAGAGGCCACTGGCGCCTTCATGGCCTCAGCTCCACTCCTGCCTTGCCTTTGCATCTAGGCCCCGGGCGTCCTTGGGGAAGGCTTAGGAGCCGGTGGCTTGCACACTGCCAAGCCCTCCAGCAGTGAGGCCTCTCATAGAGGGGAGGGGAGGGCAAGTGCAGGGCTCCACCAGCGGTTGCTTGGCCGCCCAGACTCAGCGCCGCACGGAGAGCACAAGGCTCCCAGGTGCCCTGGCTGTGCTCTGCAGCCCCACACTCCCGGAGGCTGACTCCGTGGGCGCCCAGAAGGTGCCTGACAGACGTCATGTCCCTAGCGCTCTGCTCCCCAGCAGAGACGTGTGCAGGTGGTGGGGCCTGCCCCTGCGTGTCTGGGTTCCCGCCGGCAGCCCCAGCTCCAGGGAAGCAGCCCCTGAGCCAAGACCTGTAGGGGGCGCGGGGCGCCCCCGCCTGGAAGCCTAGTGCACAACATGCGGGAAGCGAGCCTCCTCGGGAGAAGAGGAGGCAGCCCAGCTGCGTGCGTCTGCACTCACTCCTTGGGCGGAGCCCAGTGAGCCTCCAGTACGGCAGAGCTCCAGCTCTGCTCAGAGGCCCGATCTGGCAGAGTGGCTGGCGTGAGGCTGCTCTGCCCTGGGCGAGCCTTGCCCAGACTTGCCTCGCTGCTAGGCTTCCTGCCCGGGAAGGAGCAGGCTGCGCCAGACAGGCAGACGCTCCTGGCGCCTTCCTGGCCTCAGCTCCACTCCTGCCTTGCCTTTGCACCTAGTCCCCAGGCGTCCTTGCGGAGGGCTTAGGGGCCGGTGGGGTGCACGCTGCCAAGCCCTCCAGCCGTGAGAGCTCCGTCATAGGGAAGGGAATGGCAAGTGCAGGGCTCCTCCAGCGCTCGCTTGGCCGCCCAGACTCAGCACAGCACGGAGAGCACCAGGCTTCCCAGGGCCCCTGGCTGTGGTCTGCAGCCCCACACACCCGGAGGCTGACTCCGTGAGCGCCCAGAAGGTGCCTGACAGACGTCATTTCCCTAGTGCTCTCCCCACCAGCAGAGACGTGTGCAGGTGGTTGGGGCCTGCCCCTGCGTGTCTGGGCTGCCGCCCACAGCCTCCGCTCAGGGGAAGCAGCCCCTGTGCCAAGACCTGCAGGAGGCGCGGGGCGTCCCTGCCTGGAAGCCAAGTGCACGGTCCGCTTGGAAGCGAGCCTCCTTGGGAAGAGTCGAGGGAGCCAAGCCGCGTGCAGCTGCAATCCCTGCTTGGGCCGAGCCGAGTGTGCCTCCAGGACGGCAGAGCTCCAGCTCTGCTCAGAGGCCGGATCTAGTCAAGTGCCTTGCGCGAGGCTGCTCTGCCCTGGGCGAGACTTGCCCAGGCTTGCCTCGCTGCTAGGCTTGCTGCCCGGGAAGGAGCAGGCTGTGCGATGCTGGGAGAGGCCACTGGCGCCTTCCTGGCCTCAGCTCCACTCCTGCCTTGCCTTTGCATCTAGGCCCCGGGCGTCCTTGGGGAAGGCTTAGGAGCCGGTGGCTTGCACACTGCCAAGCCCTCCAGCAGTGAGGCCTCTCGTAGAGGGGAGGGGAGGGCAAGTGCAGGGCTCCACCAGCGGTTGCTTGGCCGCCCAGACTCAGCGCCGCACGGAGAGCACAAGGCTCCCAGGTCCCCTGGCTGTGCTCTGCAGCCCCACACTCCCGGAGGCTGACTCCGTGGGCGCCCAGAAGGTGCCTGACAGACGTCATGTCCCTAGCGCTCTGCTCCCCAGCAGAGACGTGTGCAGGTGGTGGGGCCTGCCCCTGCGTGTCTGGGCTCCCGCCGGCAGTCCCAGCTCCAGGGAAGCAGCCCCTGAGCCAAGACCTGTAGGGGGCGCGGGGCGCCCCCGCCTGGAAGCCTAGTGCACAGCATGCGGGAAGCGAGCCTCCTCGGGAGAAGAGGAGGCAGCCCAGCTGCGTGCGTCTGCACTCACTCCTTGGGCGGAGCCCAGTGAGCCTCCAGTACGGCAGAGCTCCAGCTCTGCTCAGAGGCCCGATCTGGCAGAGTGGCTGGCGTGAGGCTGCTCTGCCCTGGGCGAGCCTTGCCCAGACTTGCCTCGCTGCTAGGCTTCCTGCCCGGGAAGGAGCAGGCTGCGCCAGACAGGCAGACGCTCCTGGCGCCTTCCTGGCCTCAGCTCCACTCCTGCCTTGCCTTTGCACCTAGTCCCCAGGCGTCCTTGCGGAGGGCTTAGGGGCCGGTGGGGTGCACGCTGCCAAGCCCTCCAGCCGTGAGAGCTCCGTCATAGGGAAGGGAATGGCAAGTGCAGGGCTCCTCCAGCGCTCGCTTGGCCGCCCAGACTCAGCACAGCACGGAGAGCACCAGGCTTCCCAGGGCCCCTGGCTGTGGTCTGCAGCCCAACACACCCGGAGGCTGACTCCGTGAGCGCCCAGAAGGTGCCTGACAGACGTCATTTCCCTAGTGCTCTCCCCACCAGCAGAGACGTGTGCAGGTGGTTGGGGCCTGCCCCTGCGTGTCTGGGCTGCCGCCCACAGCCTCCGCTCAGGGGAAGCAGCCCCTGTGCCAAGCCCTGCAGGAGGCGCGGGGCGTCCCTGCCTGGAAGCCAAGTGCACGGTCCGCTTGGAAGCGAGCCTCCTTGGGAAGAGTCGAGGGAGCCAAGCCGCGTGCAGCTGCAATCCCTGCTTGGGCCGAGCCGAGTGTGCCTCCAGGACGGCAGAGCTCCAGCTCTGCTCAGAGGCCGGATCTAGTCAAGTGCCTTGCGCGAGGCTGCTCTGCCCTGGGCGAGACTTGCCCAGGCTTGCCTCGCTGCTAGGCTTGCTGCCCGGGAAGGAGCAGGCTGTGCGATGCTGGGAGAGGCCACTGGCGCCTTCCTGGCCTCAGCTCCACTCCTGCCTTGCCTTTGCATCTAGGCCCCAGGCGTCCTTGGCGAAGGCTTAGGAGCCGGTGGCTTGCACACTGCCAAGCCCTCCAGCAGTGAGGCCTCTCGTAGAGGGGAGGGGAGGGCAAGTGCAGGGCTCCACCAGCGGTTGCTTGGCCGCCCAGACTCAGCGCCGCACGGAGAGCACAAGGCTCCCAGGTCCCCTGGCTGTGGTCTGCAGCCCCACACTCCCGGAGGCTGACTCCGTGGGCGCCCAGAAGGTGCCTGACAGACGTCATGTCCCTAGCGCTCTGCTCCCCAGCAGAGACGTGTGCAGGTGGTGGGGCCTGCCCCTGCGTGTCTGGGCTCCCGCCTGCAGCCCCAGCTCCAGGGAAGCAGCCCCTGAGCCAAGACCTGTAGGGGGCGCGGGGCGCCCCCGCCTGGAAGCCTAGTGCACAGCATGCGGGAAGCGAGCCTCCTCGGGAGAAGAGGAGGCAGCCCAGCTGCGTGCGTCTGCACTCACTCCTTGGGCGGAGCCCAGTGAGCCTCCAGTACGGCAGAGCTCCAGCTCTGCTCAGAGGCCCGATCTGGCAGAGTGGCTGGCGGGAGGCTGCTCTGCCCTGGGCGAGCCTTGCCCAGACGTGCCTCGCTGCTAGGCTTCCTGCCCGGGAAGGAGCAGGCTGCGCCAGACAGGCAGACGCTCCTGGCGCCTTCCTGGCCTCAGCTCCACTCCTGCCTTGCCTTTGCACCTAGTCCCCAGGCGTCCTTGCGGAGGGCTTAGGGGCCGGTGGGGTGCACGCTGCCAAGCCCTCCAGCCGTGAGAGCTCTGTCATAGGGAAGGGAATGGCAAGTGCAGGGCTCCTCCAGCGCTCGCTTGGCCGCCCAGACTCAGCACAGCACGGAGAGCACCAGGCTTCCCAGGGCCTCTGGCTGTGGTCTGCAGCCCCACACACCCGGAGGCTGACTCCGTGAGCGCCCAGAAGGTGCCTGACAGACGTCATTTCCCTAGAGCTCTCCCCACCAGCAGAGACGTGTGCAGGTGGTTGGGGCCTGCCCCTGTGTGTCTGGGCTGCCGCCCACAGCCTCCGCTCAGGGGAAGCAGCCCCTGTGCCAAGCCCTGCAGGAGGCGCGGGGCGTCCCTGCCTGGAAGCCAAGTGCACGGTCCGCTTGGAAGCGAGCCTCCTTGGGAAGAGTCGAGGGAGCCAAGCCGCGTGCAGCTGCAATCCCTGCTTGGGCCGAGCCGAGTGTGCCTCGAGGACGGCAGAGCTCCAGCTCTGCTCAGAGGCCGGATCTAGTCACGTGCCTTGCGCGAGGCTGCTCTGCCCTGGGCGAGACTTGCCCAGGCTTGCCTCGCTGCTAGGCTTGCTGCCCGGGAAGGAGCAGGCTGTGCGATGCTGGGAGAGGCCACTGGCGCCTTCCTGGCCTCAGCTCCACTCCTGCCTTGCCTTTGCATCTAGGCCCCGGGCGTCCTTGGGGAAGGCTTAGGAGCCGGTGGCTTGCACACTGCCAAGCCCTCCAGCAGTGAGGCCTCTCGTAGAGGGGAGGGGAGGGCAAGTGCAGGGCTCCACCAGCGGTTGCTTGGCCGCCCAGACTCAGCGCCGCACGGAGAGCACAAGGCTCCCAGGTGCCCTGGCTGTGCTCTGCAGCCCCACACTCCCGGAGGCTGACTCCGTGGGCGCCCAGAAGGTGCCTGACAGACGTCATGTCCCTAGCGCTCTGCTCCCCAGCAGAGACGTGTGCAGCTGGTGGGGCCTGCCCCTGCGTGTCTGGGCTCCCGCCTGCAGCCCCAGCTCCAGGGAAGCAGCCCCTGAGCCAAGACCTGTAGGGGGCGCGGGGCGCCCCCGCCTGGAAGCCTAGTGCACAGCATGCGGGAAGCGAGCCTCCTCGGGAGAAGAGGAGGCAGCCCAGCTGCGTGCGTCTGCACTCACTCCTTGGGCGGAGCCCAGTGAGCCTCCAGTACGGCAGAGCTCCAGCTCTGCTCAGAGGCCCGATCTGGCAGAGTGGCTGGCGTGAGGCTGCTCTGCCCTGGGCGAGCCTTGCCCAGACGTGCCTCGCTGCTAGGCTTCCTGCCCGGGAAGGAGCAGGCTGCGCCAGACAGGCAGACGCTCCTGGCGCCTTCCTGGCCTCAGCTCCACTCCTGCCTTGCCTTTGCACCTAGTCCCCAGGCGTCCTTGCGGAGGGCTTAGGGGCCGGTGGGGTGCACGCTGCCAAGCCCTCCAGCCGTGAGAGCTCCGTCATAGGGAAGGGAATGGCAAGTGCTGGGCTCCTCCAGCGCTCGCTTGGCCGCCCAGACTCAGCACAGCACGGAGAGCACCAGGCTTCCCAGGGCCCCTGGCTGTGGTCTGCAGCCCCACACACCCGGAGGCTGACTCCGTGAGCGCCCAGAATGTGCCTGACAGACGTCATTTCCCTAGTGCTCTCCCCACCAGCAGAGACGTGTGCAGGTGGTTGGGGCCTGCCCCTGCGTGTCTGGGCTGCCGCCCACAGCCTCCGCTCAGGGGAAGCAGCCCCTGTGCCAAGCCCTGCAGGAGGCGCGGGGCGTCCCTGCCTGGAAGCCAAGTGCACGGTCCGCTTGGAAGCGAGCCTCCTTGGGAAGAGTCGAGGGAGCCAAGCCGCGTGCAGCTGCAATCCCTGCTTGGGCCGAGCCGAGTGTGCCTCCAGGACGGCAGAGCTCCAGCTCTGCTCAGAGGCCGGATCTAGTCAAGTGCCTTGCGCGAGGCTGCTCTGCCCTGGGCGAGACTTGCCCAGGCTTGCCTCGCTGCTAGGCTTGCTGCCCGGGAAGGAGCAGGCTGTGCGATGCTGGGAGAGGCCACTGGCGCCTTCCTGGCCTCAGCTCCACTCCTGCCTTGCCTTTGCATCTAGGCCCCAGGCGTCCTTGGCGAAGGCTTAGGAGCCGGTGGCTTGCACACTGCCAAGCCCTCCAGCAGTGAGGCCTCTCGTAGAGGGGAGGGGAGGGCAAGTGCAGGGCTCCACCAGCGGTTGCTTGGCCGCCCAGACTCAGCGCCGCACGGAGAGCACAAGGCTCCCAGGTCCCCTGGCTGTGGTCTGCAGCCCCACACTCCCGGAGGCTGACTCCGTGGGCGCCCAGAAGGTGCCTGACAGACGTCATGTCCCTAGCGCTCTGCTCCCCAGCAGAGACGTGTGCAGGTGGTGGGGCCTGCCCCTGCGTGTCTGGGCTCCCGCCTGCAGCCCCAGCTCCAGGGAAGCAGCCCCTGAGCCAAGACCTGTAGGGGGCGCGGGGCGCCCCCGCCTGGAAGCCTAGTGCACAGCATGCGGGAAGCGAGCCTCCTCGGGAGAAGAGGAGGCAGCCCAGCTGCGTGCGTCTGCACTCACTCCTTGGGCGGAGCCCAGTGAGCCTCCAGTACGGCAGAGCTCCAGCTCTGCTCAGAGGCCCGATCTGGCAGAGTGGCTGGCGGGAGGCTGCTCTGCCCTGGGCGAGCCTTGCCCAGACGTGCCTCGCTGCTAGGCTTCCTGCCCGGGAAGGAGCAGGCTGCGCCAGACAGGCAGACGCTCCTGGCGCCTTCCTGGCCTCAGCTCCACTCCTGCCTTGCCTTTGCACCTAGTCCCCAGGCGTCCTTGCGGAGGGCTTAGGGGCCGGTGGGGTGCACGCTGCCAAGCCCTCCAGCCGTGAGAGCTCTGTCATAGGGAAGGGAATGGCAAGTGCAGGGCTCCTCCAGCGCTCGCTTGGCCGCCCAGACTCAGCACAGCACGGAGAGCACCAGGCTTCCCAGGGCCTCTGGCTGTGGTCTGCAGCCCCACACACCCGGAGGCTGACTCCGTGAGCGCCCAGAAGGTGCCTGACAGACGTCATTTCCCTAGAGCTCTCCCCACCAGCAGAGACGTGTGCAGGTGGTTGGGGCCTGCCCCTGTGTGTCTGGGCTGCCGCCCACAGCCTCCGCTCAGGGGAAGCAGCCCCTGTGCCAAGCCCTGCAGGAGGCGCGGGGCGTCCCTGCCTGGAAGCCAAGTGCACGGTCCGCTTGGAAGCGAGCCTCCTTGGGAAGAGTCGAGGGAGCCAAGCCGCGTGCAGCTGCAATCCCTGCTTGGGCCGAGCCGAGTGTGCCTCGAGGACGGCAGAGCTCCAGCTCTGCTCAGAGGCCGGATCTAGTCACGTGCCTTGCGCGAGGCTGCTCTGCCCTGGGCGAGACTTGCCCAGGCTTGCCTCGCTGCTAGGCTTGCTGCCCGGGAAGGAGCAGGCTGTGCGATGCTGGGAGAGGCCACTGGCGCCTTCCTGGCCTCAGCTCCACTCCTGCCTTGCCTTTGCATCTAGGCCCCGGGCGTCCTTGGGGAAGGCTTAGGAGCCGGTGGCTTGCACACTGCCAAGCCCTCCAGCAGTGAGGCCTCTCGTAGAGGGGAGGGGAGGGCAAGTGCAGGGCTCCACCAGCGGTTGCTTGGCTGCCCAGACTCAGCGCCGCACGGAGAGCACAAGGCTCCCAGGTGCCCTGGCTGTGCTCTGCAGCCCCACACTCCCGGAGGCTGACTCCGTGGGCGCCCAGAAGGTGCCTGACAGACGTCATGTCCCTAGCGCTCTGCTCCCCAGCAGAGACGTGTGCAGCTGGTGGGGCCTGCCCCTGCGTGTCTGGGCTCCCGCCTGCAGCCCCAGCTCCAGGGAAGCAGCCCCTGAGCCAAGACCTGTAGGGGGCGCGGGGCGCCCCCGCCTGGAAGCCTAGTGCACAGCATGCGGGAAGCGAGCCTCCTCGGGAGAAGAGGAGGCAGCCCAGCTGCGTGCGTCTGCACTCACTCCTTGGGCGGAGCCCAGTGAGCCTCCAGTACGGCAGAGCTCCAGCTCTGCTCAGAGGCCCGATCTGGCAGAGTGGCTGGCGTGAGGCTGCTCTGCCCTGGGCGAGCCTTGCCCAGACGTGCCTCGCTGCTAGGCTTCCTGCCCGGGAAGGAGCAGGCTGCGCCAGACAGGCAGACGCTCCTGGCGCCTTCCTGGCCTCAGCTCCACTCCTGCCTTGCCTTTGCACCTAGTCCCCAGGCGTCCTTGCGGAGGGCTTAGGGGCCGGTGGGGTGCACGCTGCCAAGCCCTCCAGCCGTGAGAGCTCCGTCATAGGGAAGGGAATGGCAAGTGCTGGGCTCCTCCAGCGCTCGCTTGGCCGCCCAGACTCAGCACAGCACGGAGAGCACCAGGCTTCCCAGGGCCCCTGGCTGTGGTCTGCAGCCCCACACACCCGGAGGCTGACTCCGTGAGCGCCCAGAATGTGCCTGACAGACGTCATTTCCCTAGTGCTCTCCCCACCAGCAGAGACGTGTGCAGGTGGTTGGGGCCTGCCCCTGCGTGTCTGGGCTGCCGCCCACAGCCTCCGCTCAGGGGAAGCAGCCCCTGTGCCAAGCCCTGCAGGAGGCGCGGGGCGTCCCTGCCTGGAAGCCAAGTGCACGGTCCGCTTGGAAGCGAGCCTCCTTGGGAAGAGTCGAGGGAGCCAAGCCGCGTGCAGCTGCAATCCCTGCTTGGGCCGAGCCGAGTGTGCCTCCAGGACGGCAGAGCTCCAGCTCTGCTCAGAGGCCGGATCTAGTCAAGTGCCTTGCGCGAGGCTGCTCTGCCCTGGGCGAGACTTGCCCAGGCTTGCCTCGCTGCTAGGCTTGCTGCCCGGGAAGGAGCAGGCTGTGCGATGCTGGGAGAGGCCACTGGCGCCTTCCTGGCCTCAGCTCCACTCCTGCCTTGCCTTTGCATCTAGGCCCCGGGCGTCCTTGGGGAAGGCTTAGGAGCCGGTGGCTTGCACACTGCCAAGCCCTCCAGCAGTGAGGCCTCTCGTAGAGGGGAGGGGAGGGCAAGTGCAGGGCTCCACCAGCGGTTGCTTGGCCGCCCAGACTCAGCGCCGCACGGAGAGCACAAGGCTCCCAGGTCCCCTGGCTGTGCACTGCAGCCCCACACTCCCGGAGGCTGACTCCGTGGGCGCCCAGAAGGTGCCTGACAGACGTCATGTCCCTAGCGCTCTGCTCCCCAGCAGAGACGTGTGCAGGTGGTGGGGCCTGCCCCTGCGTGTCTGGGCTCCCGCCTGCAGCCCCAGCTCCAGGGAAGCAGCCCCTGAGCCAAGACCTGTAGGGGGCGCGGGGCGCCCCCGCCTGGAAGCCTAGTGCACAGCATGCGGGAAGCGAGCCTCCTCGGGAGAAGAGGAGGCAGCCCAGCTGCGTGCGTCTGCACTCACTCCTTGGGCGGAGCCCAGTGAGCCTCCAGTACGGCAGAGCTCCAGCTCTGCTCAGAGGCCCGATCTGGCAGAGTGGCTGGCGGGAGGCTGCTCTGCCCTGGGCGAGCCTTGCCCAGACGTGCCTCGCTGCTAGGCTTCCTGCCCGGGAAGGAGCAGGCTGCGCCAGACAGGCAGACGCTCCTGGCGCCTTCCTGGCCTCAGCTCCACTCCTGCCTTGCCTTTGCACCTAGTCCCCAGGCGTCCTTGAGGAGGGCTTAGGGGCCGGTGGGGTGCACGCTGCCAAGCCCTCCAGCCGTGAGAGCTCCGTCATAGGGAAGGGAATGGCAAGTGCAGGGCTCCTCCAGCGCTCGCTTGGCCGCCCAGACTCAGCACAGCACGGAGAGCACCAGGCTTCCCAGGGCCCCTGGCTGTGGTCTGCAGCCCCACACACCCGGAGGCTGACTCCGTGAGCGCCCAGAAGGTGCCTGACAGACGTCATTTCCCTAGTGCTCTCCCCACCAGCAGAGACGTGTGCAGGTGGTTGGGGCCTGCCCCTGCGTGTCTGGGCTGCCGCCCACAGCCTCCGCTCAGGGGAAGCAGCCCCTGTGCCAAGCCCTGCAGGAGGCGCGGGGCGTCCCTGCCTGGAAGCCAAGTGCACGGTCCGCTTGGAAGCGAGCCTCCTTGGGAAGAGTCGAGGGAGCCAAGCCGCGTGCAGCTGCAATCCCTGCTTGGGCCGAGCCGAGTGTGCCTCCAGGACGGCAGAGCTCCAGCTCTGCTCAGAGGCCGGATCTAGTCAAGTGCCTTGCACGAGGCTGCTCTGCCCTGGGCGAGACTTGCCCAGGCTTGCCTCGCTGCTAGGCTTGCTGCCCGGGAAGGAGCAGGCTGTGCGATGCTGGGAGAGGCCACTGGCGCCTTCCTGGCCTCAGCTCCACTCCTGCCTTGCCTTTGCATCTAGGCCCCGGGCGTCCTTGGGGAAGGCTTAGGAGCCGGTGGCTTGCACACTGCCAAGCCCTCCAGCAGTGAGGCCTCTCGTAGAGGGGAGGGGAGGGCAAGTGCAGGGCTCCACCAGCGGTTGCTTGGCCGCCCAGACTCAGCGCCGCACGGAGAGCACAAGGCTCCCAGGGCTCTGGTCTGCAGCCCCACACTCCCGGAGGCTGACTCCGTGGGCGCCCAGCAGTTGCCTGACAGACGTCATGTCCCTAGTGCTCTGCTCCCCAGCAGAGACGTGTGCAGGTGGTGGGGCCTGCCCCTGCGTGTCTGGGCTCCCGCCGGCAGCCCCAGCTCCAGGGAAGCAGCCCCTGAGGCAAGACCTGTAGGAGGCGCGGGACGCCCCCGCCTGGAAGCCTAGTGCACAGCACGCGGGAAGAGAGCCTCCTCGGGAGGAGAGGAGGCAGCCCAGCTGCGTGCCTCTGCAATCACTCCTTGGGCGGAACCCAGTGAGCCTCCAGTACGGCAGAGCTCCAGCTCTGCTCAGAGGCCCGATCTGGCAGAGTTGCTGGCGTGAGGCTGCTCTGCCCTGGGCGAGCCTTGCCCAGATTGCCTCGCTGCTAGGCTTCCTGCCCGGGAAGGAGCAGGCTGCGCGAGACAGGCAGACGCTCCTGGCGCCTTCCTGGCCTCAGCTCCACTCCTGCCTTGCCTTTGCACCTAGTCCCCAGGCGTCCTTGCGGAGGGCTTAGGGGCCGGTGGGGTGCACGCTGCCAAGCTCTCCAGCCGTGAGAGCTCTGTCATAGGGAAGGGAATGGCAAGTGCAGGGCTCCTCCAGCGGTCGCTTGGCCGCCCAGACTCAGCACAGCACGGAGAGCACCAGGCTTCCCAGGGCCCCTGGCTGTGGTCTGCAGCCCCACACACCCGGAGGCTGACTCCGTGAGCGCCCAGAAGGTGCCTGACAGACGTCATTTCCCTAGTGCTCTCCCAACCAGCAGAGACGTGTGCAGGTGGTTGGGGCCTGCCCCTGCGTGTCTGGGCTCCCGCCGGCAGCCCCAGCTCCAGGGAAGCAGCCCCTGTGCCAAGACCTGCAGGAGGCGCGGGGCGTCCCTGCCTGGAAGCCAAGTGCACAGTGCGCTTGGAAGCGAGCCTCCTTGGGAAGAGTGGAGGGAGCCAAGCCGCGTGCAGCTGCAATCCCTGCTTGGGCCGAGCCGAGTGTGCCTCCAGTACGGGAGAGCTCCAGCTCTGCTCAGAGGCCGGATCTAGTCAAGTGCCTTGCGCGAGGCTGCTCTGCCCTGGGCGAGACTTGCCCAGGCTTGCCTCGCTGCTAGGCTTGCTGCCCAGGAAGGAGCAGGCTGTGCGATGCTGGGAGAGGCCACTGGCGCCTTTCTGGCCTCAGCTCCACTCCTGCCTTGCCTTTGCATCTAGGCCCCGGGCGTCCTTGGGGAAGGCTTAGGAGCCGGTGTCTTGCGCACTGCCAAGCCCTCCAGCAGTGAGGCCTCTCGTAGAGGGGAGGGGAGGGCAAGTGCAGGGTTCCTCCAGCGGGTGCTTGTCCGCCCAGACTCAGCGCCGCACGGAGAGCACAAGGCTCCCAGGTCCCCTGGCTGTGGTCTGCAGCCCCACACTCCCGGAGGCTGACTCCGTGGGCGCCCAGAAGGTGCCTGACAGACGTCATGTCCCTAGCTAGCGCTCTGCTCCCCAGCAGAGACGTGTGCAGGTGGTGGGGCCTGCCTCTGCGTGTCTGGGTTCCCGCTGGCAGCCCCAGCTCCAGGGAAGCAGCCCCTGAGGCAAGACCTGTAGGAGGCGCGGGGCGCCCCCCCTGGAAGCCTAGTGCACAGCATGCGGGAAGCGAGCCTCCTCGGGAGAAGAGGAGGCAGCCCAGCTGCGTGCGTCTGCAATCACTCCTTGGGCGGAGCCCAGTGAGCCTCCAGTACGGCAGAGCTCCAGCTCTGCTCAGAGGCCCGATCTGGCAGAGTTGCTGGCGTGAGGCTGCTCTGCCCTGGGCGAGCCTTGCCCAGACTTGCCTCGCTGCTAGGCTTCCTGCCCGGGAAGGAGCAGGCTGCGCGAGACAGGCAGACACTCCTGGCGCCTTCCTGGCCTCAGCTCCACTCCTGCCTTGCCTTTGCACCTAGTCCCCAGGCGTCCTTGCGGAGGGCTTAGGGGCCGGTGGGGTGCACGCTGCCAAGCCCTCCAGCCATGAGAGCTCTGTCATAGGGAAGGGAATGGCAAGTGCAGGGCTCCTCCAGCGGTCGCTTGGCCGCCCAGACTCAGCACAGCACGGAGAGCACCAGGCTTCCCAGGGACCCTGGCTGTGGTCTGCAGCCCCACACACCCGGAGGCTGACTCCGTGAGCGCCCAGAAGGTGCCTGACAGACGTCATTTCCCTTGTGCTCTCCCAACCAGCAGAGACGTGTGCAGGTGGTTGGGGCCTGCCCCTGCGTGTCTGGGCTGCCGCCCACAGCCTCCGCTCAGGGGAAGCAGCCCCTGTGCCAAGACCTGCAGGAGGCGCGGGGCGTCCCTGCCTGGAAGCCAAATGCACAGTCCGCTTGGAAGCGAGCCTCCTTGGGAAGAGTCGAGGGAGCTAAGCCGCGTGCAGCTGCAATCCCTGCTTGGGCCGAGCCGAGTGTGCCTCCAGTACGGCAGAGCTCCAGCTCTGCTCAGAGGCCGGGTCTAGTCAAGTGCCTTGCGCGAGGCTGCTCTGCCCTGGGCGAGAATTGCCCAGGCTTGCCTCGCTGCTAGGCTTGCTGCCCAGGAAAGAGCAGGCTGTGCGATGCTGGGAGAGGCCACTGGCGCCTTCCTGGCCTCAGCTCCACTCCTGCCTTGCCTTTGCATCTAGGCCCCGGGCGTCTTGGGGAAGCCTTAGGAGCCGGTGGCTTGCACACTGCCAAGCCCTCCAGCAGTGAGGCCTCTCGTAGAGGGGAGGGGAGGGCAAGTGCAGGGCTCCTCCAGCGGTTGCTTGGCCGCCCAGACTCAGCGCCGCACGGAGAGCACAAGGCTCCCAGGTCCCCTGGCTCTGGTCTGCAGCCCCACACTCCCGGAGGCTGACTCCGTGGGCGCCCAGCAGTTGCCTGACAGACGTCATGTCCCTAGTGCTCTGCTCCCCAGCAGAGACGTGTGCAGGTGGTGGGGCCTGCCCCTGCGTGTCTGGGCTCCCGCCGGCAGCCCCAGCTCCAGGGAAGCAGCCCCTGAGGCAAGACCTGTAGGAGGCGCGGGGCGCCCCCGCCTGGAAGCCTAGTGCACAGCACGCGGGAAGAGAGCCTCCTCGGGAGGAGAGGAGGCAGCCCAGCTGCGTGCCTCTGCAATCACTCCTTGGGCGGAACCCAGTGAGCCTCCAGTACGGCAGAGCTCCAGCTCTGCTCAGAGGCCCGATCTGGCAGAGTTGCTGGCGTGAGGCTGCTCTGCCCTGGGCGAGCCTTGCCCAGATTGCCTCGCTGCTAGGCTTCCTGCCCGGGAAGGAGCAGGCTGCGCGAGACAGGCAGACGCTCCTGGCGCCTTCCTGGCCTCAGCTCCACTCCTGCCTTGCCTTTGCACCTAGTCCCCAGGCGTCCTTGCGGAGGGCTTAGGGGCCGGTGGGGTGCACGCTGCCAAGCTCTCCAGCCGTGAGAGCTCTGTCATAGGGAAGGGAATGGCAAGTGCAGGGCTCCTCCAGCGGTCGCTTGGCCGCCCAGACTCAGCACAGCACGGAGAGCACCAGGCTTCCCAGGGCCCCTGGCTGTGGTCTGCAGCCCCACACACCCGGAGGCTGACTCCGTGAGCGCCGAGAAGGTGCCTGACAGACGTCATTTCCCTAGTGCTCTCCCAACCAGCAGAGACGTGTGCAGGTGGTTGGGGCCTGCCCCTGCGTGTCTGGGCTCCCGCCGGCAGCCCCAGCTCCAGGGAAGCAGCCCCTGTGCCAAGACCTGCAGGAGGCGCGGGGCGTCCCTGCCTGGAAGCCAAGTGCACAGTGCGCTTGGAAGCGAGCCTCCTTGGGAAGAGTGGAGGGAGCCAAGCCGCGTGCAGCTGCAATCCCTGCTTGGGCCGAGCCGAGTGTGCCTCCAGTACGGCAGAGCTCCAGCTCTGCTCAGAGGCCGGGTCTAGTCAAGTGCCTTGCGCGAGGCTGCTCTGCCCTGGGCCAGAATTGCCCAGGCTTGCCTCGCTGCTAGGCTTGCTGCCCAGGAAAGAGCAGGCTGTGCGATGCTGGGAGAGGCCACTGGCGCCTTCCTGGCCTCAGCTCCACTCCTGCCTTGCCTTTGCATCTAGGCCCCGGGCGTCTTGGGGAAGCCTTAGGAGCCGGTGGCTTGCACACTGCCAAGCCCTCCAGCAGTGAGGCCTCTCGTAGAGGGGAGGGGAGGGCAAGTGCAGGGCTCCTCCTGCGGTTGCTTGGCCGCCCAGACTCAGCGCCGCACGGAGAGCACAAGGCTCCCAGGTCCCCTGGCTCTGGTCTGCAGCCCCACACTCCCGGAGGCTGACTCCGTGGGCGCCCAGCAGTTGCCTGACAGACGTCATGTCCCTAGTGCTCTGCTCCCCAGCAGAGACGTGTGCAGGTGGTGGGGCCTGCCCCTGCGTGTCTGGGCTCCCGCCGGCAGCCCCAGCTCCAGGGAAGCAGCCCCTGAGGCAAGACCTGTAGGAGGCGCGGGGCGCCCCCGCCTGGAAGCCTAGTGCACAGCACGCGGGAAGAGAGCCTCCTCGGGAGGAGAGGAGGCAGCCCAGCTGCGTGCCTCTGCAATCACTCCTTGGGCGGAACCCAGTGAGCCTCCAGTACGGCAGAGCTCCAGCTCTGCTCAGAGGCCCGATCTGGCAGAGTTGCTGGCGTGAGGCTGCTCTGCCCTGGGCGAGCCTTGCCCAGATTGCCTCGCTGCTAGGCTTCCTGCCCGGGAAGGAGCAGGCTGCGCGAGACAGGCAGACGCTCCTGGCGCCTTCCTGGCCTCAGCTCCACTCCTGCCTTGCCTTTGCACCTAGTCCCCAGGCGTCCTTGCGGAGGGCTTAGGGGCCGGTGGGGTGCACGCTGCCAAGCTCTCCAGCCGTGAGAGCTCTGTCATAGGGAAGGGAATGGCAAGTGCAGGGCTCCTCCAGCGGTCGCTTGGCCGCCCAGACTCAGCACAGCACGGAGAGCACCAGGCTTCCCAGGGCCCCTGGCTGTGGTCTGCAGCCCCACACACCCGGAGGCTGACTCCGTGAGCGCCGAGAAGGTGCCTGACAGACGTCATTTCCCTAGTGCTCTCCCAACCAGCAGAGACGTGTGCAGGTGGTTGGGGCCTGCCCCTGCGTGTCTGGGCTCCCGCCGGCAGCCCCAGCTCCAGGGAAGCAGCCCCTGTGCCAAGACCTGCAGGAGGCGTGGGGCGTCCCTGCCTGGAAGCCAAGTGCACAGTGCGCTTGGAAGCGAGCCTCCTTGGGAAGAGTGGAGGGAGCCAAGCCGCGTGCAGCTGCAATCCCTGCTTGGGCCGAGCCGAGTGTGCCTCCAGTACGGCAGAGCTCCAGCTCTGCTCAGAGGCCGGGTCTAGTCAAGTGCCTTGCGCGAGGCTGCTCTGCCCTGGGCGAGAATTGCCCAGGCTTGCCTCGCTGCTAGGCTTGCTGCCCAGGAAAGAGCAGGCTGTGCGATGCTGGGAGAGGCCACTGGCGCCTTCCTGGCCTCAGCTCCACTCCTGCCTTGCCTTTGCATCTAGGCCCCGGGCGTCTTGGGGAAGCCTTAGGAGCCGGTGGCTTGCACACTGCCAAGCCCTCCAGCAGTGAGGCCTCTCGTAGAGGGGAGGGGAGGGCAAGTGCAGGGCTCCTCCTGCGGTTGCTTGGCCGCCCAGACTCAGCGCCGCACGGAGAGCACAAGGCTCCCAGGTCCCCTGGCTCTGGTCTGCAGCCCCACACTCCCGGAGGCTGACTCCGTGGGCGCCCAGCAGTTGCCTGACAGACGTCATGTCCCTAGTGCTCTGCTCCCCAGCAGAGACGTGTGCAGGTGGTGGGGCCTGCCCCTGCGTGTCTGGGCTCCCGCCGGCAGCCCCAGCTCCAGGGAAGCAGCCCCTGAGGCAAGACCTGTAGGAGGCGCGGGGCGCCCCCGCCTGGAAGCCTAGTGCACAGCACGCGGGAAGAGAGCCTCCTCGGGAGGAGAGGAGGCAGCCCAGCTGCGTGCCTCTGCAATCACTCCTTGGGCGGAACCCAGTGAGCCTCCAGTACGGCAGAGCTCCAGCTCTGCTCAGAGGCCCGATCTGGCAGAGTTGCTGGCGTGAGGCTGCTCTGCCCTGGGCGAGCCTTGCCCAGATTGCCTCGCTGCTAGGCTTCCTGCCCGGGAAGGAGCAGGCTGCGCGAGACAGGCAGACGCTCCTGGCGCCTTCCTGGCCTCAGCTCCACTCCTGCCTTGCCTTTGCACCTAGTCCCCAGGCGTCCTTGCGGAGGGCTTAGGGGCCGGTGGGGTGCACGCTGCCAAGCTCTCCAGCCGTGAGAGCTCTGTCATAGGGAAGGGAATGGCAAGTGCAGGGCTCCTCCAGCGGTCGCTTGGCCGCCCAGACTCAGCACAGCACGGAGAGCACCAGGCTTCCCAGGGCCCCTGGCTGTGGTCTGCAGCCCCACACACCCGGAGGCTGACTCCGTGAGCGCCCAGAAGGTGCCTGACAGACGTCATTTCCCTAGTGCTCTCCCAACCAGCAGAGACGTGTGCAGGTGGTTGGGGCCTGCCCCTGCGTGTCTGGGCTCCCGCCGGCAGCCCCAGCTCCAGGGAAGCAGCCCCTGTGCCAAGACCTGCAGGAGGCGTGGGGCGTCCCTGCCTGGAAGCCAAGTGCACAGTGCGCTTGGAAGCGAGCCTCCTTGGGAAGAGTGGAGGGAGCCAAGCCGCGTGCAGCTGCAATCCCTGCTTGGGCCGAGCCGAGTGTGCCTCCAGTACGGCAGAGCTCCAGCTCTGCTCAGAGGCCGGGTCTAGTCAAGTGCCTTGCGCGAGGCTGCTCTGCCCTGGGCGAGAATTGCCCAGGCTTGCCTCGCTGCTAGGCTTGCTGCCCAGGAAAGAGCAGGCTGTGCGATGCTGGGAGAGGCCACTGGCGCCTTCCTGGCCTCAGCTCCACTCCTGCCTTGCCTTTGCATCTAGGCCCCGGGCGTCTTGGGGAAGCCTTAGGAGCCGGTGGCTTGCACACTGCCAAGCCCTCCAGCAGTGAGGCCTCTCGTAGAGGGGAGGGGAGGGCAAGTGCAGGGCTCCTCCAGCGGTTGCTTGGCCGCCCAGACTCAGCGCCGCACGGAGAGCACAAGGCTCCCAGGTCCCCTGGCTCTGGTCTGCAGCCCCACACTCCCGGAGGCTGACTCCGTGGGCGCCCAGCAGTTGCCTGACAGACGTCATGTCCCTAGTGCTCTGCTCCCCAGCAGAGACGTGTGCAGGTGGTGGGGCCTGCCCCTGCGTGTCTGGGCTCCCGCCGGCAGCCCCAGCTCCAGGGAAGCAGCCCCTGAGGCAAGACCTGTAGGAGGCGCGGGACGCCCCCGCCTGGAAGCCTAGTGCACAGCACGCGGGAAGAGAGCCTCCTCGGGAGGAGAGGAGGCAGCCCAGCTGCGTGCCTCTGCAATCACTCCTTGGGCGGAACCCAGTGAGCCTCCAGTACGGCAGAGCTCCAGCTCTGCTCAGAGGCCCGATCTGGCAGAGTTGCTGGCGTGAGGCTGCTCTGCCCTGGGCGAGCCTTGCCCAGATTGCCTCGCTGCTAGGCTTCCTGCCCGGGAAGGAGCAGGCTGCGCGAGACAGGCAGACGCTCCTGGCGCCTTCCTGGCCTCAGCTCCACTCCTGCCTTGCCTTTGCACCTAGTCCCCAGGCGTCCTTGCGGAGGGCTTAGGGGCCGGTGGGGTGCACGCTGCCAAGCTCTCCAGCCGTGAGAGCTCTGTCATAGGGAAGGGAATGGCAAGTGCAGGGCTCCTCCAGCGGTCGCTTGGCCGCCCAGACTCAGCACAGCACGGAGAGCACCAGGCTTCCCAGGGCCCCTGGCTGTGGTCTGCAGCCCCACACACCCGGAGGCTGACTCCGTGAGCGCCCAGAAGGTGCCTGACAGACGTCATTTCCCTAGTGCTCTCCCAACCAGCAGAGACGTGTGCAGGTGGTTGGGGCCTGCCCCTGCGTGTCTGGGCTCCCGCCGGCAGCCCCAGCTCCAGGGAAGCAGCCCCTGTGCCAAGACCTGCAGGAGGCGCGGGGCGTCCCTGCCTGGAAGCCAAGTGCACAGTGCGCTTGGAAGCGAGCCTCCTTGGGAAGAGTGGAGGGAGCCAAGCCGCGTGCAGCTGCAATCCCTGCTTGGGCCGAGCCGAGTGTGCCTCCAGTACGGGAGAGCTCCAGCTCTGCTCAGAGGCCGGATCTAGTCAAGTGCCTTGCGCGAGGCTGCTCTGCCCTGGGCGAGACTTGCCCAGGCTTGCCTCGCTGCTAGGCTTGCTGCCCAGGAAGGAGCAGGCTGTGCGATGCTGGGAGAGGCCACTGGCGCCTTTCTGGCCTCAGCTCCACTCCTGCCTTGCCTTTGCATCTAGGCCCCGGGCGTCCTTGGGGAAGGCTTAGGAGCCGGTGTCTTGCGCACTGCCAAGCCCTCCAGCAGTGAGGCCTCTCGTAGAGGGGAGGGGAGGGCAAGTGCAGGGTTCCTCCAGCGGGTGCTTGTCCGCCCAGACTCAGCGCCGCACGGAGAGCACAAGGCTCCCAGGTCCCCTGGCTGTGGTCTGCAGCCCCACACTCCCGGAGGCTGACTCCGTGGGCGCCCAGAAGGTGCCTGACAGACGTCATGTCCCTAGCTAGCGCTCTGCTCCCCAGCAGAGACGTGTGCAGGTGGTGGGGCCTGCCTCTGCGTGTCTGGGTTCCCGCTGGCAGCCCCAGCTCCAGGGAAGCAGCCCCTGAGGCAAGACCTGTAGGAGGCGCGGGGCGCCCCCCCTGGAAGCCTAGTGCACAGCATGCGGGAAGCGAGCCTCCTCGGGAGAAGAGGAGGCAGCCCAGCTGCGTGCGTCTGCAATCACTCCTTGGGCGGAGCCCAGTGAGCCTCCAGTACGGCAGAGCTCCAGCTCTGCTCAGAGGCCCGATCTGGCAGAGTTGCTGGCGTGAGGCTGCTCTGCCCTGGGCGAGCCTTGCCCAGACTTGCCTCGCTGCTAGGCTTCCTGCCCGGGAAGGAGCAGGCTGCGCGAGACAGGCAGACACTCCTGGCGCCTTCCTGGCCTCAGCTCCACTCCTGCCTTGCCTTTGCACCTAGTCCCCAGGCGTCCTTGCGGAGGGCTTAGGGGCCGGTGGGGTGCACGCTGCCAAGCCCTCCAGCCATGAGAGCTCTGTCATAGGGAAGGGAATGGCAAGTGCAGGGCTCCTCCAGCGGTCGCTTGGCCGCCCAGACTCAGCACAGCACGGAGAGCACCAGGCTTCCCAGGGACCCTGGCTGTGGTCTGCAGCCCCACACACCCGGAGGCTGACTCCGTGAGCGCCCAGAAGGTGCCTGACAGACGTCATTTCCCTAGTGCTCTCCCAACCAGCAGAGACGTGTGCAGGTGGTTGGGGCCTGCCCCTGCGTGTCTGGGCTCCCGCCGGCAGCCCCAGCTCCAGGGAAGCAGCCCCTGTGCCAAGACCTGCAGGAGGCGTGGGGCGTCCCTGCCTGGAAGCCAAGTGCACAGTGCGCTTGGAAGCGAGCCTCCTTGGGAAGAGTGGAGGGAGCCAAGCCGCGTGCAGCTGCAATCCCTGCTTGGGCCGAGCCGAGTGTGCCTCCAGTACGGCAGAGCTCCAGCTCTGCTCAGAGGCCGGGTCTAGTCAAGTGCCTTGCGCGAGGCTGCTCTGCCCTGGGCGAGAATTGCCCAGGCTTGCCTCGCTGCTAGGCTTGCTGCCCAGGAAAGAGCAGGCTGTGCGATGCTGGGAGAGGCCACTGGCGCCTTCCTGGCCTCAGCTCCACTCCTGCCTTGCCTTTGCATCTAGGCCCCGGGCGTCTTGGGGAAGCCTTAGGAGCCGGTGGCTTGCACACTGCCAAGCCCTCCAGCAGTGAGGCCTCTCGTAGAGGGGAGGGGAGGGCAAGTGCAGGGCTCCTCCAGCGGTTGCTTGGCCGCCCAGACTCAGCGCCGCACGGAGAGCACAAGGCTCCCAGGTCCCCTGGCTCTGGTCTGCAGCCCCACACTCCCGGAGGCTGACTCCGTGGGCGCCCAGCAGTTGCCTGACAGACGTCATGTCCCTAGTGCTCTGCTCCCCAGCAGAGACGTGTGCAGGTGGTGGGGCCTGCCCCTGCGTGTCTGGGCTCCCGCCGGCAGCCCCAGCTCCAGGGAAGCAGCCCCTGAGGCAAGACCTGTAGGAGGCGCGGGACGCCCCCGCCTGGAAGCCTAGTGCACAGCACGCGGGAAGAGAGCCTCCTCGGGAGGAGAGGAGGCAGCCCAGCTGCGTGCCTCTGCAATCACTCCTTGGGCGGAACCCAGTGAGCCTCCAGTACGGCAGAGCTCCAGCTCTGCTCAGAGGCCCGATCTGGCAGAGTTGCTGGCGTGAGGCTGCTCTGCCCTGGGCGAGCCTTGCCCAGATTGCCTCGCTGCTAGGCTTCCTGCCCGGGAAGGAGCAGGCTGCGCGAGACAGGCAGACGCTCCTGGCGCCTTCCTGGCCTCAGCTCCACTCCTGCCTTGCCTTTGCACCTAGTCCCCAGGCGTCCTTGCGGAGGGCTTAGGGGCCGGTGGGGTGCACGCTGCCAAGCTCTCCAGCCGTGAGAGCTCTGTCATAGGGAAGGGAATGGCAAGTGCAGGGCTCCTCCAGCGGTCGCTTGGCCGCCCAGACTCAGCACAGCACGGAGAGCACCAGGCTTCCCAGGGCCCCTGGCTGTGGTCTGCAGCCCCACACACCCGGAGGCTGACTCCGTGAGCGCCCAGAAGGTGCCTGACAGACGTCATTTCCCTAGTGCTCTCCCAACCAGCAGAGACGTGTGCAGGTGGTTGGGGCCTGCCCCTGCGTGTCTGGGCTCCCGCCGGCAGCCCCAGCTCCAGGGAAGCAGCCCCTGTGCCAAGACCTGCAGGAGGCGCGGGGCGTCCCTGCCTGGAAGCCAAGTGCACAGTGCGCTTGGAAGCGAGCCTCCTTGGGAAGAGTGGAGGGAGCCAAGCCGCGTGCAGCTGCAATCCCTGCTTGGGCCGAGCCGAGTGTGCCTCCAGTACGGGAGAGCTCCAGCTCTGCTCAGAGGCCGGATCTAGTCAAGTGCCTTGCGCGAGGCTGCTCTGCCCTGGGCGAGACTTGCCCAGGCTTGCCTCGCTGCTAGGCTTGCTGCCCAGGAAGGAGCAGGCTGTGCGATGCTGGGAGAGGCCACTGGCGCCTTTCTGGCCTCAGCTCCACTCCTGCCTTGCCTTTGCATCTAGGCCCCGGGCGTCCTTGGGGAAGGCTTAGGAGCCGGTGTCTTGCGCACTGCCAAGCCCTCCAGCAGTGAGGCCTCTCGTAGAGGGGAGGGGAGGGCAAGTGCAGGGTTCCTCCAGCGGGTGCTTGTCCGCCCAGACTCAGCGCCGCACGGAGAGCACAAGGCTCCCAGGTCCCCTGGCTGTGGTCTGCAGCCCCACACTCCCGGAGGCTGACTCCGTGGGCGCCCAGAAGGTGCCTGACAGACGTCATGTCCCTAGCTAGCGCTCTGCTCCCCAGCAGAGACGTGTGCAGGTGGTGGGGCCTGCCTCTGCGTGTCTGGGTTCCCGCTGGCAGCCCCAGCTCCAGGGAAGCAGCCCCTGAGGCAAGACCTGTAGGAGGCGCGGGGCGCCCCCCCTGGAAGCCTAGTGCACAGCATGCGGGAAGCGAGCCTCCTCGGGAGAAGAGGAGGCAGCCCAGCTGCGTGCGTCTGCAATCACTCCTTGGGCGGAGCCCAGTGAGCCTCCAGTACGGCAGAGCTCCAGCTCTGCTCAGAGGCCCGATCTGGCAGAGTTGCTGGCGTGAGGCTGCTCTGCCCTGGGCGAGCCTTGCCCAGACTTGCCTCGCTGCTAGGCTTCCTGCCCGGGAAGGAGCAGGCTGCGCGAGACAGGCAGACACTCCTGGCGCCTTCCTGGCCTCAGCTCCACTCCTGCCTTGCCTTTGCACCTAGTCCCCAGGCGTCCTTGCGGAGGGCTTAGGGGCCGGTGGGGTGCACGCTGCCAAGCCCTCCAGCCATGAGAGCTCTGTCATAGGGAAGGGAATGGCAAGTGCAGGGCTCCTCCAGCGGTCGCTTGGCCGCCCAGACTCAGCACAGCACGGAGAGCACCAGGCTTCCCAGGGACCCTGGCTGTGGTCTGCAGCCCCACACACCCGGAGGCTGACTCCGTGAGCGCCCAGAAGGTGCCTGACAGACGTCATTTCCCTTGTGCTCTCCCAACCAGCAGAGACGTGTGCAGGTGGTTGGGGCCTGCCCCTGCGTGTCTGGGCTGCCGCCCACAGCCTCCGCTCAGGGGAAGCAGCCCCTGTGCCAAGACCTGCAGGAGGCGCGGGGCGTCCCTGCCTGGAAGCCAAATGCACAGTCCGCTTGGAAGCGAGCCTCCTTGGGAAGAGTCGAGGGAGCTAAGCCGCGTGCAGCTGCAATCCCTGCTTGGGCCGAGCCGAGTGTGCCTCCAGTACGGCAGAGCTCCAGCTCTGCTCAGAGGCCGGGTCTAGTCAAGTGCCTTGCGCGAGGCTGCTCTGCCCTGGGCGAGAATTGCCCAGGCTTGCCTCGCTGCTAGGCTTGCTGCCCAGGAAAGAGCAGGCTGTGCGATGCTGGGAGAGGCCACTGGCGCCTTCCTGGCCTCAGCTCCACTCCTGCCTTGCCTTTGCATCTAGGCCCCGGGCGTCTTGGGGAAGCCTTAGGAGCCGGTGGCTTGCACACTGCCAAGCCCTCCAGCAGTGAGGCCTCTCGTAGAGGGGAGGGGAGGGCAAGTGCAGGGCTCCTCCAGCGGTTGCTTGGCCGCCCAGACTCAGCGCCGCACGGAGAGCACAAGGCTCCCAGGTCCCCTGGCTCTGGTCTGCAGCCCCACACTCCCGGAGGCTGACTCCGTGGGCGCCCAGCAGTTGCCTGACAGACGTCATGTCCCTAGTGCTCTGCTCCCCAGCAGAGACGTGTGCAGGTGGTGGGGCCTGCCCCTGCGTGTCTGGGCTCCCGCCGGCAGCCCCAGCTCCAGGGAAGCAGCCCCTGAGGCAAGACCTGTAGGAGGCGCGGGGCGCCCCCGCCTGGAAGCCTAGTGCACAGCACGCGGGAAGAGAGCCTCCTCGGGAGGAGAGGAGGCAGCCCAGCTGCGTGCCTCTGCAATCACTCCTTGGGCGGAACCCAGTGAGCCTCCAGTACGGCAGAGCTCCAGCTCTGCTCAGAGGCCCGATCTGGCAGAGTTGCTGGCGTGAGGCTGCTCTGCCCTGGGCGAGCCTTGCCCAGATTGCCTCGCTGCTAGGCTTCCTGCCCGGGAAGGAGCAGGCTGTGCGAGACAGGCAGACGCTCCTGGCGCCTTCCTGGCCTCAGCTCCACTCCTGCCTTGCCTTTGCACCTAGTCCCCAGGCGTCCTTGCGGAGGGCTTAGGGGCCGGTGGGGTGCACGCTGCCAAGCTCTCCAGCCGTGAGAGCTCTGTCATAGGGAAGGGAATGGCAAGTGCAGGGCTCCTCCAGCGGTCGCTTGGCCGCCCAGACTCAGCACAGCACGGAGAGCACCAGGCTTCCCAGGGCCCCTGGCTGTGGTCTGCAGCCCCACACACCCGGAGGCTGACTCCGTGAGCGCCGAGAAGGTGCCTGACAGACGTCATTTCCCTAGTGCTCTCCCAACCAGCAGAGACGTGTGCAGGTGGTTGGGGCCTGCCCCTGCGTGTCTGGGCTCCCGCCGGCAGCCCCAGCTCCAGGGAAGCAGCCCCTGTGCCAAGACCTGCAGGAGGCGTGGGGCGTCCCTGCCTGGAAGCCAAGTGCACAGTGCGCTTGGAAGCGAGCCTCCTTGGGAAGAGTGGAGGGAGCCAAGCCGCGTGCAGCTGCAATCCCTGCTTGGGCCGAGCCGAGTGTGCCTCCAGTACGGCAGAGCTCCAGCTCTGCTCAGAGGCCGGGTCTAGTCAAGTGCCTTGCGCGAGGCTGCTCTGCCCTGGGCGAGAATTGCCCAGGCTTGCCTCGCTGCTAGGCTTGCTGCCCAGGAAAGAGCAGGCTGTGCGATGCTGGGAGAGGCCACTGGCGCCTTCCTGGCCTCAGCTCCACTCCTGCCTTGCCTTTGCATCTAGGCCCCGGGCGTCTTGGGGAAGCCTTAGGAGCCGGTGGCTTGCACACTGCCAAGCCCTCCAGCAGTGAGGCCTCTCGTAGAGGGGAGGGGAGGGCAAGTGCAGGGCTCCTCCTGCGGTTGCTTGGCCGCCCAGACTCAGCGCCGCACGGAGAGCACAAGGCTCCCAGGTCCCCTGGCTCTGGTCTGCAGCCCCACACTCCCGGAGGCTGACTCCGTGGGCGCCCAGCAGTTGCCTGACAGACGTCATGTCCCTAGTGCTCTGCTCCCCAGCAGAGACGTGTGCAGGTGGTGGGGCCTGCCCCTGCGTGTCTGGGCTCCCGCCGGCAGCCCCAGCTCCAGGGAAGCAGCCCCTGAGGCAAGACCTGTAGGAGGCGCGGGGCGCCCCCGCCTGGAAGCCTAGTGCACAGCACGCGGGAAGAGAGCCTCCTCGGGAGGAGAGGAGGCAGCCCAGCTGCGTGCCTCTGCAATCACTCCTTGGGCGGAACCCAGTGAGCCTCCAGTACGGCAGAGCTCCAGCTCTGCTCAGAGGCCCGATCTGGCAGAGTTGCTGGCGTGAGGCTGCTCTGCCCTGGGCGAGCCTTGCCCAGATTGCCTCGCTGCTAGGCTTCCTGCCCGGGAAGGAGCAGGCTGCGCGAGACAGGCAGACGCTCCTGGCGCCTTCCTGGCCTCAGCTCCACTCCTGCCTTGCCTTTGCACCTAGTCCCCAGGCGTCCTTGCGGAGGGCTTAGGGGCCGGTGGGGTGCACGCTGCCAAGCTCTCCAGCCGTGAGAGCTCTGTCATAGGGAAGGGAATGGCAAGTGCAGGGCTCCTCCAGCGGTCGCTTGGCCGCCCAGACTCAGCACAGCACGGAGAGCACCAGGCTTCCCAGGGCCCCTGGCTGTGGTCTGCAGCCCCACACACCCGGAGGCTGACTCCGTGAGCGCCGAGAAGGTGCCTGACAGACGTCATTTCCCTAGTGCTCTCCCAACCAGCAGAGACGTGTGCAGGTGGTTGGGGCCTGCCCCTGCGTGTCTGGGCTCCCGCCGGCAGCCCCAGCTCCAGGGAAGCAGCCCCTGTGCCAAGACCTGCAGGAGGCGTGGGGCGTCCCTGCCTGGAAGCCAAGTGCACAGTGCGCTTGGAAGCGAGCCTCCTTGGGAAGAGTGGAGGGAGCCAAGCCGCGTGCAGCTGCAATCCCTGCTTGGGCCGAGCCGAGTGTGCCTCCAGTACGGCAGAGCTCCAGCTCTGCTCAGAGGCCGGGTCTAGTCAAGTGCCTTGCGCGAGGCTGCTCTGCCCTGGGCGAGAATTGCCCAGGCTTGCCTCGCTGCTAGGCTTGCTGCCCAGGAAAGAGCAGGCTGTGCGATGCTGGGAGAGGCCACTGGCGCCTTCCTGGCCTCAGCTCCACTCCTGCCTTGCCTTTGCATCTAGGCCCCGGGCGTCTTGGGGAAGCCTTAGGAGCCGGTGGCTTGCACACTGCCAAGCCCTCCAGCAGTGAGGCCTCTCGTAGAGGGGAGGGGAGGGCAAGTGCAGGGCTCCTCCAGCGGTTGCTTGGCCGCCCAGACTCAGCGCCGCACGGAGAGCACAAGGCTCCCAGGTCCCCTGGCTCTGGTCTGCAGCCCCACACTCCCGGAGGCTGACTCCGTGGGCGCCCAGCAGTTGCCTGACAGACGTCATGTCCCTAGTGCTCTGCTCCCCAGCAGAGACGTGTGCAGGTGGTGGGGCCTGCCCCTGCGTGTCTGGGCTCCCGCCGGCAGCCCCAGCTCCAGGGAAGCAGCCCCTGAGGCAAGACCTGTAGGAGGCGCGGGGCGCCCCCGCCTGGAAGCCTAGTGCACAGCACGCGGGAAGAGAGCCTCCTCGGGAGGAGAGGAGGCAGCCCAGCTGCGTGCCTCTGCAATCACTCCTTGGGCGGAACCCAGTGAGCCTCCAGTACGGCAGAGCTCCAGCTCTGCTCAGAGGCCCGATCTGGCAGAGTTGCTGGCGTGAGGCTGCTCTGCCCTGGGCGAGCCTTGCCCAGATTGCCTCGCTGCTAGGCTTCCTGCCCGGGAAGGAGCAGGCTGCGCGAGACAGGCAGACGCTCCTGGCGCCTTCCTGGCCTCAGCTCCACTCCTGCCTTGCCTTTGCACCTAGTCCCCAGGCGTCCTTGCGGAGGGCTTAGGGGCCGGTGGGGTGCACGCTGCCAAGCTCTCCAGCCGTGAGAGCTCTGTCATAGGGAAGGGAATGGCAAGTGCAGGGCTCCTCCAGCGGTCGCTTGGCCGCCCAGACTCAGCACAGCACGGAGAGCACCAGGCTTCCCAGGGCCCCTGGCTGTGGTCTGCAGCCCCACACACCCGGAGGCTGACTCCGTGAGCGCCCAGAAGGTGCCTGACAGACGTCATTTCCCTAGTGCTCTCCCAACCAGCAGAGACGTGTGCAGGTGGTTGGGGCCTGCCCCTGCGTGTCTGGGCTCCCGCCGGCAGCCCCAGCTCCAGGGAAGCAGCCCCTGTGCCAAGACCTGCAGGAGGCGCGGGGCGTCCCTGCCTGGAAGCCAAGTGCACAGTGCGCTTGGAAGCGAGCCTCCTTGGGAAGAGTGGAGGGAGCCAAGCCGCGTGCAGCTGCAATCCCTGCTTGGGCCGAGCCGAGTGTGCCTCCAGTACGGGAGAGCTCCAGCTCTGCTCAGAGGCCGGATCTAGTCAAGTGCCTTGCGCGAGGCTGCTCTGCCCTGGGCGAGACTTGCCCAGGCTTGCCTCGCTGCTAGGCTTGCTGCCCAGGAAGGAGCAGGCTGTGCGATGCTGGGAGAGGCCACTGGCGCCTTTCTGGCCTCAGCTCCACTCCTGCCTTGCCTTTGCATCTAGGCCCCGGGCGTCCTTGGGGAAGGCTTAGGAGCCGGTGTCTTGCGCACTGCCAAGCCCTCCAGCAGTGAGGCCTCTCGTAGAGGGGAGGGGAGGGCAAGTGCAGGGTTCCTCCAGCGGGTGCTTGTCCGCCCAGACTCAGCGCCGCACGGAGAGCACAAGGCTCCCAGGTCCCCTGGCTGTGGTCTGCAGCCCCACACTCCCGGAGGCTGACTCCGTGGGCGCCCAGAAGGTGCCTGACAGACGTCATGTCCCTAGCTAGCGCTCTGCTCCCCAGCAGAGACGTGTGCAGGTGGTGGGTCCTGCCTCTGCGTGTCTGGGTTCCCGCTGGCAGCCCCAGCTCCAGGGAAGCAGCCCCTGAGGCAAGACCTGTAGGAGGCGCGGGGCGCCCCCGCCTGGAAGCCTAGTGCACAGCATGCGGGAAGCGAGCCTCCTCGGGAGAAGAGGAGGCAGCCCAGCTGCGTGCGTCTGCAATCACTCCTTGGGCGGAGCCCAGTGAGCCTCCAGTACGGCAGAGCTCCAGCTCTGCTCAGAGGCCCGATCTGGCAGAGTTGCTGGCGTGAGGCTGCTCTGCCCTGGGCGAGCCTTGCCCAGACTTGCCTCGCTGCTAGGCTTCCTGCCCGGGAAGGAGCAGGCTGCGCGAGACAGGCAGACACTCCTGGCGCCTTCCTGGCCTCAGCTCCACTCCTGCCTTGCCTTTGCACCTAGTCCCCAGGCGTCCTTGCGGAGGGCTTAGGGGCCGGTGGGGTGCACGCTGCCAAGCCCTCCAGCCATGAGAGCTCTGTCATAGGGAAGGGAATGGCAAGTGCAGGGCTCCTCCAGCGGTCGCTTGGCCGCCCAGACTCAGCACAGCACGGAGAGCACCAGGCTTCCCAGGGACCCTGGCTGTGGTCTGCAGCCCCACACACCCGGAGGCTGACTGCGTGAGCGCCCAGAAGGTGCCTGACAGACGTCATTTCCCTTGTGCTCTCCCAACCAGCAGAGACGTGTGCAGGTGGTTGGGGCCTGCCCCTGCGTGTCTGGGCTGCCGCCCACAGCCTCCGCTCAGGGGAAGCAGCCCCTGTGCCAAGACCTGCAGGAGGCGCGGGGCGTCCCTGCCTGGAAGCCAAATGCACAGTCCGCTTGGAAGCGAGCCTCCTTGGGAAGAGTCGAGGGAGCTAAGCCGCGTGCAGCTGCAATCCCTGCTTGGGCCGAGCCGAGTGTGCCTCCAGTACGGCAGAGCTCCAGCTCTGCTCAGAGGCCGGGTCTAGTCAAGTGCCTTGCGCGAGGCTGCTCTGCCCTGGGCGAGAATTGCCCAGGCTTGCCTCGCTGCTAGGCTTGCTGCCCAGGAAAGAGCAGGCTGTGCGATGCTGGGAGAGGCCACTGGCGCCTTCCTGGCCTCAGCTCCACTCCTGCCTTGCCTTTGCATCTAGGCCCCGGGCGTCTTGGGGAAGCCTTAGGAGCCGGTGGCTTGCACACTGCCAAGCCCTCCAGCAGTGAGGCCTCTCGTAGAGGGGAGGGGAGGGCAAGTGCAGGGCTCCTCCAGCGGTTGCTTGGCCGCCCAGACTCAGCGCCGCACGGAGAGCACAAGGCTCCCAGGTCCCCTGGCTCTGGTCTGCAGCCCCACACTCCCGGAGGCTGACTCCGTGGGCGCCCAGCAGTTGCCTGACAGACGTCATGTCCCTAGTGCTCTGCTCCCCAGCAGAGACGTGTGCAGGTGGTGGGGCCTGCCCCTGCGTGTCTGGGCTCCCGCCGGCAGCCCCAGCTCCAGGGAAGCAGCCCCTGAGGCAAGACCTGTAGGAGGCGCGGGGCGCCCCCGCCTGGAAGCCTAGTGCACAGCACGCGGGAAGAGAGCCTCCTCGGGAGGAGAGGAGGCAGCCCAGCTGCGTGCCTCTGCAATCACTCCTTGGGCGGAACCCAGTGAGCCTCCAGTACGGCAGAGCTCCAGCTCTGCTCAGAGGCCCGATCTGGCAGAGTTGCTGGCGTGAGGCTGCTCTGCCCTGGGCGAGCCTTGCCCAGATTGCCTCGCTGCTAGGCTTCCTGCCCGGGAAGGAGCAGGCTGCGCGAGACAGGCAGACGCTCCTGGCGCCTTCCTGGCCTCAGCTCCACTCCTGCCTTGCCTTTGCACCTAGTCCCCAGGCGTCCTTGCGGAGGGCTTAGGGGCCGGTGGGGTGCACGCTGCCAAGCTCTCCAGCCGTGAGAGCTCTGTCATAGGGAAGGGAATGGCAAGTGCAGGGCTCCTCCAGCGGTCGCTTGGCCGCCCAGACTCAGCACAGCACGGAGAGCACCAGGCTTCCCAGGGCCCCTGGCTGTGGTCTGCAGCCCCACACACCCGGAGGCTGACTCCGTGAGCGCCCAGAAGGTGCCTGACAGACGTCATTTCCCTAGTGCTCTCCCAACCAGCAGAGACGTGTGCAGGTGGTTGGGGCCTGCCCCTGCGTGTCTGGGCTCCCGCCGGCAGCCCCAGCTCCAGGGAAGCAGCCCCTGTGCCAAGACCTGCAGGAGGCGCGGGGCGTCCCTGCCTGGAAGCCAAGTGCACAGTGCGCTTGGAAGCGAGCCTCCTTGGGAAGAGTGGAGGGAGCCAAGCCGCGTGCAGCTGCAATCCCTGCTTGGGCCGAGCCGAGTGTGCCTCCAGTACGGGAGAGCTCCAGCTCTGCTCAGAGGCCGGATCTAGTCAAGTGCCTTGCGCGAGGCTGCTCTGCCCTGGGCGAGACTTGCCCAGGCTTGCCTCGCTGCTAGGCTTGCTGCCCAGGAAGGAGCAGGCTGTGCGATGCTGGGAGAGGCCACTGGCGCCTTTCTGGCCTCAGCTCCACTCCTGCCTTGCCTTTGCATCTAGGCCCCGGGCGTCCTTGGGGAAGGCTTAGGAGCCGGTGTCTTGCGCACTGCCAAGCCCTCCAGCAGTGAGGCCTCTCGTAGAGGGGAGGGGAGGGCAAGTGCAGGGTTCCTCCAGCGGGTGCTTGTCCGCCCAGACTCAGCGCCGCACGGAGAGCACAAGGCTCCCAGGTCCCCTGGCTGTGGTCTGCAGCCCCACACTCCCGGAGGCTGACTCCGTGGGCGCCCAGAAGGTGCCTGACAGACGTCATGTCCCTAGCTAGCGCTCTGCTCCCCAGCAGAGACGTGTGCAGGTGGTGGGTCCTGCCTCTGCGTGTCTGGGTTCCCGCTGGCAGCCCCAGCTCCAGGGAAGCAGCCCCTGAGGCAAGACCTGTAGGAGGCGCGGGGCGCCCCCGCCTGGAAGCCTAGTGCACAGCATGCGGGAAGCGAGCCTCCTCGGGAGAAGAGGAGGCAGCCCAGCTGCGTGCGTCTGCAATCACTCCTTGGGCGGAGCCCAGTGAGCCTCCAGTACGGCAGAGCTCCAGCTCTGCTCAGAGGCCCGATCTGGCAGAGTTGCTGGCGTGAGGCTGCTCTGCCCTGGGCGAGCCTTGCCCAGACTTGCCTCGCTGCTAGGCTTCCTGCCCGGGAAGGAGCAGGCTGCGCGAGACAGGCAGACACTCCTGGCGCCTTCCTGGCCTCAGCTCCACTCCTGCCTTGCCTTTGCACCTAGTCCCCAGGCGTCCTTGCGGAGGGCTTAGGGGCCGGTGGGGTGCACGCTGCCAAGCCCTCCAGCCATGAGAGCTCTGTCATAGGGAAGGGAATGGCAAGTGCAGGGCTCCTCCAGCGGTCGCTTGGCCGCCCAGACTCAGCACAGCACGGAGAGCACCAGGCTTCCCAGGGACCCTGGCTGTGGTCTGCAGCCCCACACACCCGGAGGCTGACTGCGTGAGCGCCCAGAAGGTGCCTGACAGACGTCATTTCCCTTGTGCTCTCCCAACCAGCAGAGACGTGTGCAGGTGGTTGGGGCCTGCCCCTGCGTGTCTGGGCTGCCGCCCACAGCCTCCGCTCAGGGGAAGCAGCCCCTGTGCCAAGACCTGCAGGAGGCGCGGGGCGTCCCTGCCTGGAAGCCAAATGCACAGTCCGCTTGGAAGCGAGCCTCCTTGGGAAGAGTCGAGGGAGCTAAGCCGCGTGCAGCTGCAATCCCTGCTTGGGCCGAGCCGAGTGTGCCTCCAGTACGGCAGAGCTCCAGCTCTGCTCAGAGGCCGGGTCTAGTCAAGTGCCTTGCGCGAGGCTGCTCTGCCCTGGGCGAGAATTGCCCAGGCTTGCCTCGCTGCTAGGCTTGCTGCCCAGGAAAGAGCAGGCTGTGCGATGCTGGGAGAGGCCACTGGCGCCTTCCTGGCCTCAGCTCCACTCCTGCCTTGCCTTTGCATCTAGGCCCCGGGCGTCTTGGGGAAGCCTTAGGAGCCGGTGGCTTGCACACTGCCAAGCCCTCCAGCAGTGAGGCCTCTCGTAGAGGGGAGGGGAGGGCAAGTGCAGGGCTCCTCCAGCGGTTGCTTGGCCGCCCAGACTCAGCGCCGCACGGAGAGCACAAGGCTCCCAGGTCCCCTGGCTCTGGTCTGCAGCCCCACACTCCCGGAGGCTGACTCCGTGGGCGCCCAGCAGTTGCCTGACAGACGTCATGTCCCTAGTGCTCTGCTCCCCAGCAGAGACGTGTGCAGGTGGTGGGGCCTGCCCCTGCGTGTCTGGGCTCCCGCCGGCAGCCCCAGCTCCAGGGAAGCAGCCCCTGAGGCAAGACCTGTAGGAGGCGCGGGGCGCCCCCGCCTGGAAGCCTAGTGCACAGCACGCGGGAAGAGAGCCTCCTCGGGAGGAGAGGAGGCAGCCCAGCTGCGTGCCTCTGCAATCACTCCTTGGGCGGAACCCAGTGAGCCTCCAGTACGGCAGAGCTCCAGCTCTGCTCAGAGGCCCGATCTGGCAGAGTTGCTGGCGTGAGGCTGCTCTGCCCTGGGCGAGCCTTGCCCAGATTGCCTCGCTGCTAGGCTTCCTGCCCGGGAAGGAGCAGGCTGCGCGAGACAGGCAGACGCTCCTGGCGCCTTCCTGGCCTCAGCTCCACTCCTGCCTTGCCTTTGCACCTAGTCCCCAGGCGTCCTTGCGGAGGGCTTAGGGGCCGGTGGGGTGCACGCTGCCAAGCTCTCCAGCCGTGAGAGCTCTGTCATAGGGAAGGGAATGGCAAGTGCAGGGCTCCTCCAGCGGTCGCTTGGCCGCCCAGACTCAGCACAGCACGGAGAGCACCAGGCTTCCCAGGGCCCCTGGCTGTGGTCTGCAGCCCCACACACCCGGAGGCTGACTCCGTGAGCGCCCAGAAGGTGCCTGACAGACGTCATTTCCCTAGTGCTCTCCCAACCAGCAGAGACGTGTGCAGGTGGTTGGGGCCTGCCCCTGCGTGTCTGGGCTCCCGCCGGCAGCCCCAGCTCCAGGGAAGCAGCCCCTGTGCCAAGACCTGCAGGAGGCGCGGGGCGTCCCTGCCTGGAAGCCAAGTGCACAGTGCGCTTGGAAGCGAGCCTCCTTGGGAAGAGTGGAGGGAGCAAGCCGCGTGCAGCTGCAATCCCTGCTTGGGCCGAGCCGAGTGTGCCTCCAGTACGGGAGAGCTCCAGCTCTGCTCAGAGGCCGGATCTAGTCAAGTGCCTTGCGCGAGGCTGCTCTGCCCTGGGCGAGACTTGCCCAGGCTTGCCTCGCTGCTAGGCTTGCTGCCCAGGAAGGAGCAGGCTGTGCGATGCTGGGAGAGGCCACTGGCGCCTTTCTGGCCTCAGCTCCACTCCTGCCTTGCCTTTGCATCTAGGCCCCGGGCGTCCTTGGGGAAGGCTTAGGAGCCGGTGTCTTGCGCACTGCCAAGCCCTCCAGCAGTGAGGCCTCTCGTAGAGGGGAGGGGAGGGCAAGTGCAGGGTTCCTCCAGCGGGTGCTTGTCCGCCCAGACTCAGCGCCGCACGGAGAGCACAAGGCTCCCAGGTCCCCTGGCTGTGGTCTGCAGCCCCACACTCCCGGAGGCTGACTCCGTGGGCGCCCAGAAGGTGCCTGACAGACGTCATGTCCCTAGCTAGCGCTCTGCTCCCCAGCAGAGACGTGTGCAGGTGGTGGGGCCTGCCTCTGCGTGTCTGGGTTCCCGCTGGCAGCCCCAGCTCCAGGGAAGCAGCCCCTGAGGCAAGACCTGTAGGAGGCGCGGGGCGCCCCCGCCTGGAAGCCTAGTGCACAGCATGCGGGAAGCGAGCCTCCTCGGGAGAAGAGGAGGCAGCCCAGCTGCGTGCGTCTGCAATCACTCCTTGGGCGGAGCCCAGTGAGCCTCCAGTACGGCAGAGCTCCAGCTCTGCTCAGAGGCCCGATCTGGCAGAGTTGCTGGCGTGAGGCTGCTCTGCCCTGGGCGAGCCTTGCCCAGACTTGCCTCGCTGCTAGGCTTCCTGCCCGGGAAGGAGCAGGCTGCGCGAGACAGGCAGACACTCCTGGCGCCTTCCTGGCCTCAGCTCCACTCCTGCCTTGCCTTTGCACCTAGTCCCCAGGCGTCCTTGCGGAGGGCTTAGGGGCCGGTGGGGTGCACGCTGCCAAGCCCTCCAGCCATGAGAGCTCTGTCATAGGGAAGGGAATGGCAAGTGCAGGGCTCCTCCAGCGGTCGCTTGGCCGCCCAGACTCAGCACAGCACGGAGAGCACCAGGCTTCCCAGGGACCCTGGCTGTGGTCTGCAGCCCCACACACCCGGAGGCTGACTGCGTGAGCGCCCAGAAGGTGCCTGACAGACGTCATTTCCCTTGTGCTCTCCCAACCAGCAGAGACGTGTGCAGGTGGTTGGGGCCTGCCCCTGCGTGTCTGGGCTGCCGCCCACAGCCTCCGCTCAGGGGAAGCAGCCCCTGTGCCAAGACCTGCAGGAGGCGCGGGGCGTCCCTGCCTGGAAGCCAAATGCACAGTCCGCTTGGAAGCGAGCCTCCTTGGGAAGAGTCGAGGGAGCTAAGCCGCGTGCAGCTGCAATCCCTGCTTGGGCCGAGCCGAGTGTGCCTCCAGTACGGCAGAGCTCCAGCTCTGCTCAGAGGCCGGGTCTAGTCAAGTGCCTTGCGCGAGGCTGCTCTGCCCTGGGCGAGAATTGCCCAGGCTTGCCTCGCTGCTAGGCTTGCTGCCCAGGAAAGAGCAGGCTGTGCGATGCTGGGAGAGGCCACTGGCGCCTTCCTGGCCTCAGCTCCACTCCTGCCTTGCCTTTGCATCTAGGCCCCGGGCGTCTTGGGGAAGCCTTAGGAGCCGGTGGCTTGCACACTGCCAAGCCCTCCAGCAGTGAGGCCTCTCGTAGAGGGGAGGGGAGGGCAAGTGCAGGGCTCCTCCAGCGGTTGCTTGGCCGCCCAGACTCAGCGCCGCACGGAGAGCACAAGGCTCCCAGGTCCCCTGGCTCTGGTCTGCAGCCCCACACTCCCGGAGGCTGACTCCGTGGGCGCCCAGCAGTTGCCTGACAGACGTCATGTCCCTAGTGCTCTGCTCCCCAGCAGAGACGTGTGCAGGTGGTGGGGCCTGCCCCTGCGTGTCTGGGCTCCCGCCGGCAGCCCCAGCTCCAGGGAAGCAGCCCCTGAGGCAAGACCTGTAGGAGGCGCGGGGCGCCCCCGCCTGGAAGCCTAGTGCACAGCACGCGGGAAGAGAGCCTCCTCGGGAGGAGAGGAGGCAGCCCAGCTGCGTGCCTCTGCAATCACTCCTTGGGCGGAACCCAGTGAGCCTCCAGTACGGCAGAGCTCCAGCTCTGCTCAGAGGCCCGATCTGGCAGAGTTGCTGGCGTGAGGCTGCTCTGCCCTGGGCGAGCCTTGCCCAGATTGCCTCGCTGCTAGGCTTCCTGCCCGGGAAGGAGCAGGCTGCGCGAGACAGGCAGACGCTCCTGGCGCCTTCCTGGCCTCAGCTCCACTCCTGCCTTGCCTTTGCACCTAGTCCCCAGGCGTCCTTGCGGAGGGCTTAGGGGCCGGTGGGGTGCACGCTGCCAAGCTCTCCAGCCGTGAGAGCTCTGTCATAGGGAAGGGAATGGCAAGTGCAGGGCTCCTCCAGCGGTCGCTTGGCCGCCCAGACTCAGCACAGCATGGAGAGCACCAGGCTTCCCAGGGCCCCTGGCTGTGGTCTGCAGCCCCACACACCCGGAGGCTGACTCCGTGAGCGCCGAGAAGGTGCCTGACAGACGTCATTTCCCTAGTGCTCTCCCAACCAGCAGAGACGTGTGCAGGTGGTTGGGGCCTGCCCCTGCGTGTCTGGGCTCCCGCCGGCAGCCCCAGCTCCAGGGAAGCAGCCCCTGTGCCAAGACCTGCAGGAGGCGTGGGGCGTCCCTGCCTGGAAGCCAAGTGCACAGTGCACTTGAAAGCGAGCCTCCTTGGGAAGAGTGGAGGGAGCCAAGCCGCGTGCAGCTGCAATCCCTGCTTGGGCCGAGGCGAGTGTGCCTCCAGTACGGCAGAGCTCCAGCTCTGCTCAGAGGCCGGATTTGTCAAGTGCCTTGCGCGAGGCTGCTCTGCCCTGGGCGAGACTTGCCCAGGCTTGCCTCGCTGCTAGGCTTGCTGCCCAGGAAGGAGCAGGCTGTGCGATGCTGGGAGAGGCCACTGGCGCCTTCCTGGCCTCAGCTCCACTCCTGCCTTGCCTTTGCATCTAGGCCCCGGGCGTCCTTGGGGAAGGCTTAGGAGCCGGTGGCTTGCACACTGCCAAGCCCTCCAGCAGTGAGGCCTCTGGTAGAGGGGAGGGGAGGGCAAGTGCAGGGCTACTCCAGCGGTTGGTTGGCCTCCCAGACTCAGCGCCGCACGGAGAGCACAAGGCTCCCAGGTCCCCTGGCTCTGGTCTGCAGCCCCACACTCCCGGAGGCTGACTCCGTGGGCGCCCAGCAGGTGCCTGACAGACGTCATGTCCCTAGCGCTCTGCTCCCCAGCAGAGACGTGTGCAGGTGGTGGGGCCTGCCCCTGCGTGTCTGGGCTCCCGCCGGCAGCCCCAGCTCCAGGGAAGCAGCCCCTGAGCCAAGACCTGTAGGAGGCGCGGGGCGCCCCCGCCTGGAAGCCTAGTGCACAGCACGCGGGAAGCGAGCCTCCTCGGGAGGAGAGGAGGCAGCCCAGCTGCGTGCGTCTGCAATCACTCCTTGGGCGGAACCCAGTGAGCCTCCAGTACGGCAGAGCTCCAGCTCTGCTCAGAGGCCCGATCTGGCAGAGTTGCTGGCGTGAGGCTGCTCTGCCCTGGGCGAGCCTTGCCCAGATTGCCTCGCTGCTAGGCTTCCTGCCCGGGAAGGAGCAGGCTGCGCGAGACAGGCAGACGCTCCTGGCGCCTTCCTGGCCTCAGCTCCACTCCTGCCTTGCCTTTGCACCTAGTCCCCAGGCGTCCTTGCGGAGGGCTTAGGGGCCGGTGGGGTGCACGCTGCCAAGCTCTCCAGCCGTGAGAGCTCTGTCATAGGGAAGGGAATGGCAAGTGCAGGGCTCCTCCAGCGGTCGCTTGGCCGCCCAGACTCAGCACAGCACGGAGAGCACCAGGCTTCCCAGGGACCCTGGCTGTGGTCTGCAGCCCCACACACCCGGAGGCTGACTCCGCGAGCGCCCAGAAGGTGCCTGACAGACGTCATTTCCCTAGTGCTCTCCCAACCAGCAGAGACGTGTGCAGGTGGTTGGGGCCTGCCCCTGCGTGTCTGGGCTGCCGCCCACAGCCTCCGCTCCGGGGAAGCAGCCCCTGTGCCAAGAATGGCAGGAGGCGCGGGGCGTCCCTGCCTGGAAGCCAAGTGCACAGTGCGCTTGGAAGCGAGCCTCCTTGGGAAGAGTGGAGGGAGCCAAGCCGCGTGCAGCTGCAATCCCTGCTTGGGCCGAGCCGAGTGTGCCTCCAGTACGGCAGAGCTCCAGCTCTGCTCAGAGGCCGGATCTAGTCAAGTGCCTTGCGCGAGGCTGCTCTGCCCTGGGCGAGACTTGCCCAGGCTTGCCTCGCTGCTAGGCTTGCTGCCCAGGAAGGAGCAGGCTGTGCGATGCTGGGAGAGGCCACTGGCGCCTTCCTGGCCTCAGCTCCACTCCTGCCTTGCCTTTGCATCTAGGCCCCGGGCATCCTTGGGGAAGGCTTAGGAGCCGGTGGCTTGCACACTGCCAAGCCCTCCAGCAGTGAGGCCTCTGGTAGAGGGGAGGGGAGGGCAAGTGCAGGGCTCCTTCAGCGGTTGCTTGGCCGCCCAGACTCAGCGCCGCACGGAGAGCACAAGGCTCCCAGGTCCCCTGGCTCTGGTCTGCAGCCCCACACTCCCGGAGGCTGACTCCGTGGGCGCCCAGCAGGTGCCTGACAGACGTCATGTCCCTAGCGCTCTGCTCCCCAGCAGAGACGTGTGCAGGTGGTGGGGCCTGCCCCTGCGTGTCTGGGCTCCCGCCGGCAGCCCCAGCTCCAGGGAAGCAGCCCCTGAGCCAAGACCTGTAGGAGGCGCGGGGCGCCCCCGCCTGGAAGCCTAGTGCACAGCACGCGGGAAGAGAGCCTCCTCGGGAGGAGAGGAGGCAGCCCAGCTGCGTGCGTCTGCAATCACTCCTTGGGCGGAACCCAGTGAGCCTCCAGTACGGCAGAGCTCCAGCTCTGCTCAGAGGCCCGATCTGGCAGAGTTGCTGGCGTGAGGCTGCTCTGCCCTGGGCGAGCCTTGCCCAGATTGCCTCGCTGCTAGGCTTCCTGCCCGGGAAGGAGCAGGCTGCGCGAGACAGGCAGACGCTCCTGGCGCCTTCCTGGCCTCAGCTCCACTCCTGCCTTGCCTTTGCACCTAGTCCCCAGGCGTCCTTGCAGAGGGCTTAGGGGCCGGTGGGGTGCACGCTGCCAAGCTCTCCAGCCGTGAGAGCTCTGTCATAGGGAAGGGAATGGCAAGTGCAGGGCTCCTCCAGCGGTCGCTTGGCCGCCCAGACTCAGCACAGCACGGAGAGCACCAGGCTTCCCAGGGCCCCTGGCTGTGGTCTGCAGCCCCACACACCCGGAGGCTGACTCCGTGAGCGCCCAGAAGGTGCCTGACAGACGTCATTTCCCTAGTGCTCTCCCAACCAGCAGAGACGTGTGCAGGTGGTTGGGGCCTGCCCCTGCGTGTCTGGGCTGACGCCCACAGCCTCCGCTCCGGGGAAGCAGCCCCTGTGCCAAGACTGGCAGGAGGCGCGGGGCGTCCCTGCCTGGAAGCCAAGTGCACAGTGCACTTGGAAGTGAGCCTCCTTGGGAAGAGTCGAGGGAGCCAAGCCGCGTGCAGCTGCAATCCCTGCTTGGGCAGAGCTGAGTGTGCCTTCAGTACGGCAGAGCTCCAGCTCTGCTCAGAGGCCGGATCTAGTCAAGTGCCTTGCGCGAGGCTGCTCTGCCCTGGGCGAGACTTGCCCAGGCTTGCCTCGCTGCTAGGCTTGCTGCCCAGGAAGGAGCAGGCTGTGCGATGCTGGGAGAGGGCACTGGCGCCTTCCTGGCCTCAGCTCCACTCCTGCCTTGCCTTTGCATCTAGGCCCCGGGCGTCCTTGGGGAAGGCTTAGGAGCCGGTGGCTTGCACACTGCCAAGCCCTCCAGCAGTGAGGCCTCTGGTAGAGAGGAGGGGAGGGCAAGTGCAGGGCTCCTCCAGCGGTTGCTTGGCCGCCCAGACTCAGCGCCGCACGGAGAGCACAAGGCTCCCAGGTCCCCTGGCTCTGGTCTGCAGCCCCACACTCCCGGAGGCTGACTCCGTGGGCGCCCAGCAGGTGCCTGACAGACGTCATGTCCCTAGCGCTCTGCTCCCCAGCAGAGACGTGTGCAGGTGGTGGGGCCTGCCCCTGCGTGTCTGGGCTCCCGCCGGCAGCCCCAGCTCCAGGGAAGCAGCCCCTGAGCCAAGACCTGTAGGAGGCGCGGGGCGCCCCCGCCTGGAAGCCTAGTGCACAGCACGCGGGAAGCGAGCCTCCTCGGGAGGAGAGGAGGCAGCCCAGCTGCGTGCGTCTGCAATCACTCCTTGGGCGGAACCCAGTGAGCCTCCAGTACGGCAGAGCTCCAGCTCTGCTCAGAGGCCCGATCTGGCAGAGTTGCTGGCGTGAGGCTGCTCTGCCCTGGGCGAGCCTTGCCCAGATTGCCTCGCTGCTAGGCTTCCTGCCCGGGAAGGAGCAGGCTGCGCGAGACAGGCAGACGCTCCTGGCGCCTTCCTGGCCTCAGCTCCACTCCTGCCTTGCCTTTGCACCTAGTCCCCAGGCGTCCTTGCGGAGGGCTTAGGGGCCGGTGGGGTGCACGCTGCCAAGCCCTCCAGCCGTGAGAGGTCTGTCATAGGGAAGGGAATGGCAAGTGCAGGGCTCCTCCAGCGGTCGCTTGGCCGCCCAGACTCAGCACAGCACGGAGAGCACCAGGCTTCCCAGGGACCCTGGCTGTGTTCTGCAGCCCCACACACCCGGAGGCTGACTCCGTAGCGCCCAGAAGGTGCCTGACAGACGTCATTTCCCTAGTGCTCTCCCAACCAGCAGAGACGTGTGCAGGTGGTTGGGGCCTGCCCCTGCGTGTCTGGGCTGCCGCCCACAGCCTCCGCTCAGGGGAAGCAGCCCCTGTGCCAAGACGTGCAGGAGGCGTGGGGCGTCCCTGCCTGGAAGCCAAGTGCACAGTGCGCTTGGAAGCGAGCCTCCTTGGGAAGAGTGGAGGGAGCCAAGCCGCGTGCAGCTGCAATCCCTGCTTGGGCCGAGCCGAGTGTGCCTCCAGTACGGCAGAGCTCCAGCTCTGCTCAGAGGCCGGATCTAGTCAAGTGCCTTGCGCGAGGCTGCTCTGCCCTGGGCGAGACTTGCCCAGGCTTGCCTCGCTGCTAGGCTTGCTGCCCAGGAAGGAGCAGGCTGTGCCATGCTGGGAGAGGCCACTGGCGCCATCCTGGCCTCAGCTCCACTCCTGCCTTGCCTTTGCATCTAGGCCCTGGGCGTCCTTGGGGAAGGCTTAGGAGCCGGTGGCTTGCACACTGCCAAGCCCTCCAGCAGTGAGGCCTCTGGTAGAGGGGAGGGGAGGGCAAGTGCAGGGCTCCTCCAGCGGTTGCTTGGCCGCCCAGACTCAGCGCCGCACGGAGAGCACAAGGCTCCCAGGTCCCCTGGCTCTGGTCTGCAGCCCCACACTCCCAGAGGCTGACTCCGTGGGCGCCCAGCAGGTGCCTGACAGACGTCATGTCCCTAGCGCTCTGCTCCCCAGCAGAGACGTGTGCAGGTGGTGGGGCCTGCCCCTGCGTGTCTGGGCTCCCGCCGGCAGCCCCAGCTCCAGGGAATCAGCCCCTGAGGCAAGACCTGTAGGAGGCGCGGGGCGCCCCCGCCTGGAAGCCTAGTGCACAGCACGCGGGAAGAGAGCCTCCTCGGGAGGAGAGGAGGCAGCCCAGATGCGTGCGTCTGCAATCACTCCTTGGGCGGATCCCAGTGAGCCTCCAGTACGGCAGAGCTCCAGCTCTGCTCAGAGGCCCGATCTGTCAGAGTTGCTGGCGTGAGGCTGCTCTGCCCTGGGCGAGCCTTGCCCAGATTGCCTCGCTGCTAGGCTTCCTGCCCGGGAAGGAGCAGGCTGCGCGAGACAGGCAGACGCTCCTGGCGCCTTCCTGGCCTCAGCTCCACTCCTGCCTTGTCTTTGCACCTAGTCCCCAGGCGTCCTTGCGGAGGGCTTAGGGGCCGGTGGGGTGCACGCTGCCAAGCTCTCCAGCCGTGAGAGCTCTGTCATAGGGAAGGGAATGGCAAGTGCAGGGCTCCTCCAGCGGTCGCTTGGCCGCCCAGACTCAGCACAGCACGGAGAGCACCAGGCTTCCCAGGGCCCCTGGCTGTGTTCTGCAGCCCCACACATCCAGAGGCTGACTCCGTGAGCGCCAGGACTGTGCCTGACAGACGTCATTTCCCTAGTGCTCTCCCCACCAGCAGAGACGTGTGCAGGTGGTTGGGGCCTGCCCCTGCGTGTCTGGGCTCCCGCCTGCAGCCCCAGCTCCAGGGAAGCAGCCCCTGTGCCAAGACCTGCAGGAGGCGCGGGGCGTCCCTGCCTGGAAGCCAAGTGCACAGTGCGCTTGGAAGCGAGCCTCCTTGGGAAGAGTGGAGGGAGCCAAGCCGCGTGCAGCTGCAATCCCTGCTTGGGCCGAGCCGAGTGTGCCTCCAGTACGGCAGAGCTCCAGCTCTGCTCAGAGGCCGGATCTAGTCAAGTGCCTTGCGCGAGGCTGCTCTGCCCTGGGCGAGACTGGCCCAGGCTTGCCTCGCTGCTAGGCTTGCTGCCCAGGAAGGAGCAGGCTGTGCGATGCTGGGAGAGGCCACTGGCGCCTTCCTGGCCTCAGCTCCACTCCTGCCTTGCCTTTGCATCTAGGCCCCGGGCGTCCTTGGGGAAGGCTTAGGAGCCGGTGGCTTGCACACTGCCAAGCCCTCCAGCAGTGAGGCCTCTGGTAGAGGGGAGGGGAGGGCAAGTGCAGGGCTCCTTCAGCGGTTGCTTGGCCGCCCAGACTCAGCGCCGCACGGAGAGCACAAGGCTCCCAGGTCCCCTGGCTCTGGTCTGCAGCCCCACACTCCCGGAGGCTGACTCCGTGGGCGCCCAGCAGGTGCCTGACAGACGTCATGTCCCTAGCGCTCTGCTCCCCAGCAGAGACGTGTGCAGGTGGTGGGGCCTGCCCCTGCGTGTCTGGGCTCCCGCCGGCAGCCCCAGCTCCAGGGAAGCAGCCCCTGAGCCAAGACCTGTAGGAGGCGCGGGGCGCCCCCGCCTGGAAGCCTAGTGCACAGCACGCGGGAAGAGAGCCTCCTCGGGAGGAGAGGAGGCAGCCCAGCTGCGTGCGTCTGCAATCACTCCTTGGGCGGAACCCAGTGAGCCTCCAGTACGGCAGAGCTCCAGCTCTGCTCAGAGGCCCGATCTGGCAGAGTTGCTGGCGTGAGGCTGCTCTGCCCTGGGCGAGACTAGCCCAGATTGCCTCGCTGCTAGGCTTCCTGCCCGGGAAGGAGCAGGCTGCGCGAGACAGGCAGACGCTCCTGGCGCCTTCCTGGCCTCAGCTCCACTCCTGCCTTGCCTTTGCACCTAGTCCCCAGGCGTCCTTGCGGAGGGCTTAGGGGCCGGTGGGGTGCACGCTGCCAAGCCCTCCAGCCGTGAGAGGTCTGTCATAGGGAAGGGAATGGCAAGTGCAGGGCTCCTCCAGCGGTCGCTTGGCCGCCCAGACTCAGCACAGCACGGAGAGCACCAGGCTTCCCAGGGACCCTGGCTGTGTTCTGCAGCCCCACACACCCGGAGGCTGACTCCGTGAGCGCCCAGAAGGTGCCTGACAGACGTCATTTCCCTAGTGCTCTCCCAACCAGCAGAGACGTGTGCAGGTGGTTGGGGCCTGCCCCTGCGTGTCTGGGCTGCCGCCCACAGCATCCGCTCCGGGGAAGCAGCCCCTGTGCCAAGACTGGCAGGAGGCGCGGGGCGTCCCTGCCTGGAAGCCAAGTGCACAGTGCGCTTGGAAGCGAGCCTCCTTGGGAAGAGTGGAGGGAGCCACGCCGCGTGCAGCTGCAATCCCTGCTTGGGCCGAGCCGAGTGTGCCTCCAGTACGGCAGAGCTCCAGCTCTGCTCAGAGGCCGGATCTAGTCAAGTGCCTTTCGCGAGGCTGCTCTGCCCTGGGCGAGACTTGCCCAGGCTTGCCTCGCTGCTAGGCTTGCTGCCCAGGAAGGAGCAGGCTGTGCGATGCTGGGAGAGGCCACTGGCGCCTTCCTGGCCTCAGCTCCACTCCTGCCTTGCCTTTGCATCTAGGCCCCGGGCGTCCTTGGGGAAGGCTTAGGAGCCGGTGGCTTGCACACTGCCAAGCCCTCCAGCAGTGAGGCCTCTGGTAGAGGGGAGGGGAGGGCAAGTGCAGGGCTCCTCCAGCGGTTGCTTGGCCGCCCAGACTCAGCGCCGCACGGAGAGCACAAGGCTCCCAGGTCCCCTGGCTCTGGTCTGCAGCCCCACACTCCCGGAGGCTGACTCCGTGGGCGCCCAGCAGGTGCCTGACAGACGTCATGTCCCTAGCGCTCTGCTCCCCAGCAGAGACGTGTGCAGGTGGTGGGGCCTGCCCCTGCGTGTCTGGGCTCCCGCCGGCAGCCCCAGCTCCAGGGAAGCAGCCCCTGAGCCAAGACCTGTAGGAGGCGCGGGGCGCCCCCGCCTGGAAGCCTAGTGCACAGCACGCGGGAAGCGAGCCTCCTCGGGAGGAGAGGAGGCAGCCCAGCTGCGTGCGTCTGCAATCACTCCTTGGGAGGAACCCAGTGAGCCTCCAGTACGGCAGAGCTCCAGCTCTGCTCAGAGGCCCGATCTGGCAGAGTTGCTGGCGTGAGGCTGCTCTGCCCTGGGCGAGCCTTGCCCAGATTGCCTCACTGCTAGGCTTCCTGCCCGGGAAGGAGCAGGCTGCGCGAGACAGGCAGACGCTCCTGGCGCCTTCCTGGCCTCAGCTCCACTCCTGCCTTGCCTTTGTAGCTAGTCCCCAGGCGTCCTTGCGGAGGGCTTAGGGGCCGGTGGGTTGCACGCTGCCAAGCTCTCCAGCCGTGAGAGCTCTGTCATAGGGAAGGGAATGGCAAGTGCAGGGCTCCTCCAGCGGTCGCTTGGCCGCCCAGACTCAGCACAGCACGGAGAGCACCAGGCTTCCCAGGGCCCCTGGCTCTGGTCTGCAGCCCCACACACCCGGAGGCTGACTCCGTGAGCGCCGAGAAGGTGCCTGACAGACGTCATTTCCCTAGTGCTCTCCCAACCAACAGAGACGTGTGCAGGTGGTTGGGGCCTGCCCCTGCGTGTCTGGGCTGCCGCCCACAGCCTCCGCTCCGGGGAAGCAGCCCCTGTGCCAAGACTGGCAGGAGGCGCGGGGCGTCCCTGCCTGGAAGCCAAGTGCACAGTGCGCTTGGAAGCGAGCCTCCTTGGGAAGAGTGGAGGGAGCCACGCCGCGTGCAGCTGCAATCCCTGCTTGGGCCGAGCCGAGTGTGCCTCCAGTACGGCAGAGCTCCAGCTCTGCTCAGAGGCCGGATCTAGTCAAGTGCCTTGCGCGAGGCTGCTCTGCCCTGGGCGAGACTTGCCCAGGCTTGCCTCGCTTCTAGGCTTGCTGCCCAGGAAGGAGCAGGCTGTGCGATGCTGGGAGAGGCCACTGGCGCCTTCCTGGCCTCAGCTCCACTCCTGCCTTGCCTTTGCATCTAGGCCCCGGGCGTCCTTGGGGAAGGCTTAGGAGCCGGTGGCTTGCACACTGCCAAGCCCTCCAGCAGTGAGGCCTCTGGTAGAGGGGAGGGGAGGGCAAGTGCAGGGCTCCTCCGGCGGTTGCTTGGCCGCCCAGACTCAGCGCCGCACGGAGAGCACCAGGCTTCCCAGGTCCCCTGGCTCTGGTCTGCAGCCCCACACTCCCGGAGGCTGACTCCGTGGGCGCCCAGCAGGTGCCTGACAGACGTCATGTCCCTAGTGCTCTGCTCCCCAGCAGAGACGTGTGCAGGTGGTGGGGCCTGCCCCTGCGTGTCTGGGCTCCCGCCGGCAGCCCCAGCTCCAGGGAAGCAGCCCCTGAGGCAAGACCTGTAGGAGGCGCGGGGCGCCCCCGCCTGGAAGCCTAGTGCACAGCACACGGGAAGCGAGCCTCCTAGGGAGAAGCGGAGGCAGCCCAGCTGCGTGCGTCTGCAATCACTCCTTGGGCGGAGCCCAGTGAGCCTCCAGTACGGCAGAGCTCCAGCTCTGCTCAGAGGCCCGACCTGGCAGAATTGCTGGCGTGAGGCTGCTCTGCCCTGGGCGAGCCTTGCACAGATTGCCTCACTGCTAGGCTTCCTGCCCGGGAAGGAGCAGGCTGTGCGATGCTGGGAGAGGCCACTGGCGCCTTCCTGGCCTCAGCTCCACTCCTGCCTTGCCTTTGCATCTAGGCCCCGGGCGTCCTTGGGGAAGGCTTAGGAGCCGGTGGCTTGCACACTGCCAAGCCCTCCAGCAGTGAGGCCTCTGGTAGAGGGGAGGGGAGGGCAAGTGCAGGGCTCCTTCAGCGGTTGCTTGGCCGCCCAGACTCAGCGCCGCACGGAGAGCACAAGGCTCCCAGGTCCCCTGGCTCTGGTCTGCAGCCCCACACTCCCGGAGGCTGACTCCGTGGGCGCCCAGCAGGTGCCTGACAGACGTCATGTCCCTAGCGCTCTGCTCCCCAGCAGAGACGTGTGCAGGTGGTGGGGCCTGCCCCTGCGTGTCTGGGCTCCCGCCGGCAGCCCCAGCTCCAGGGAAGCAGCCCCTGAGCCAAGACCTGTAGGAGGCGCGGGGCGCCCCCGCCTGGAAGCCTAGTGCACAGCACGCGGGAAGAGAGCCTCCTCGGGAGGAGAGGAGGCAGCCCAGCTGCGTGCGTCTGCAATCACTCCTTGGGCGGAACCCAGTGAGCCTCCAGTACGGCAGAGCTCCAGCTCTGCTCAGAGGCCCGATCTGGCAGAGTTGCTGGCGTGAGGCTGCTCTGCCCTGGGCGAGACTAGCCCAGATTGCCTCGCTGCTAGGCTTCCTGCCCGGGAAGGAGCAGGCTGCGCGAGACAGGCAGACGCTCCTGGCGCCTTCCTGGCCTCAGCTCCACTCCTGCCTTGCCTTTGCACCTAGTCCCCAGGCGTCCTTGCGGAGGGCTTAGGGGCCGGTGGGGTGCACGCTGCCAAGCCCTCCAGCCGTGAGAGGTCTGTCATAGGGAAGGGAATGGCAAGTGCAGGGCTCCTCCAGCGGTCGCTTGGCCGCCCAGACTCAGCACAGCACGGAGAGCACCAGGCTTCCCAGGGACCCTGGCTGTGTTCTGCAGCCCCACACACCCGGAGGCTGACTCCGTGAGCGCCCAGAAGGTGCCTGACAGACGTCATTTCCCTAGTGCTCTCCCAACCAGCAGAGACGTGTGCAGGTGGTTGGGGCCTGCCCCTGCGTGTCTGGGCTGCCGCCCACAGCATCCGCTCCGGGGAAGCAGCCCCTGTGCCAAGACTGGCAGGAGGCGCGGGGCGTCCCTGCCTGGAAGCCAAGTGCACAGTGCGCTTGGAAGCGAGCCTCCTTGGGAAGAGTGGAGGGAGCCACGCCGCGTGCAGCTGCAATCCCTGCTTGGGCCGAGCCGAGTGTGCCTCCAGTACGGCAGAGCTCCAGCTCTGCTCAGAGGCCGGATCTAGTCAAGTGCCTTTCGCGAGGCTGCTCTGCCCTGGGCGAGACTTGCCCAGGCTTGCCTCGCTGCTAGGCTTGCTGCCCAGGAAGGAGCAGGCTGTGCGATGCTGGGAGAGGCCACTGGCGCCTTCCTGGCCTCAGCTCCACTCCTGCCTTGCCTTTGCATCTAGGCCCCGGGCGTCCTTGGGGAAGGCTTAGGAGCCGGTGGCTTGCACACTGCCAAGCCCTCCAGCAGTGAGGCCTCTGGTAGAGGGGAGGGGAGGGCAAGTGCAGGGCTCCTCCAGCGGTTGCTTGGCCGCCCAGACTCAGCGCCGCACGGAGAGCACAAGGCTCCCAGGTCCCCTGGCTCTGGTCTGCAGCCCCACACTCCCGGAGGCTGACTCCGTGGGCGCCCAGCAGGTGCCTGACAGACGTCATGTCCCTAGCGCTCTGCTCCCCAGCAGAGACGTGTGCAGGTGGTGGGGCCTGCCCCTGCGTGTCTGGGCTCCCGCCGGCAGCCCCAGCTCCAGGGAAGCAGCCCCTGAGCCAAGACCTGTAGGAGGCGCGGGGCGCCCCCGCCTGGAAGCCTAGTGCACAGCACGCGGGAAGCGAGCCTCCTCGGGAGGAGAGGAGGCAGCCCAGCTGCGTGCGTCTGCAATCACTCCTTGGGAGGAACCCAGTGAGCCTCCAGTACGGCAGAGCTCCAGCTCTGCTCAGAGGCCCGATCTGGCAGAGTTGCTGGCGTGAGGCTGCTCTGCCCTGGGCGAGCCTTGCCCAGATTGCCTCACTGCTAGGCTTCCTGCCCGGGAAGGAGCAGGCTGCGCGAGACAGGCAGACGCTCCTGGCGCCTTCCTGGCCTCAGCTCCACTCCTGCCTTGCCTTTGTAGCTAGTCCCCAGGCGTCCTTGCGGAGGGCTTAGGGGCCGGTGGGTTGCACGCTGCCAAGCTCTCCAGCCGTGAGAGCTCTGTCATAGGGAAGGGAATGGCAAGTGCAGGGCTCCTCCAGCGGTCGCTTGGCCGCCCAGACTCAGCACAGCACGGAGAGCACCAGGCTTCCCAGGGCCCCTGGCTCTGGTCTGCAGCCCCACACACCCGGAGGCTGACTCCGTGAGCGCCGAGAAGGTGCCTGACAGACGTCATTTCCCTAGTGCTCTCCCAACCAACAGAGACGTGTGCAGGTGGTTGGGGCCTGCCCCTGCGTGTCTGGGCTGCCGCCCACAGCCTCCGCTCCGGGGAAGCAGCCCCTGTGCCAAGACTGGCAGGAGGCGCGGGGCGTCCCTGCCTGGAAGCCAAGTGCACAGTGCGCTTGGAAGCGAGCCTCCTTGGGAAGAGTGGAGGGAGCCACGCCGCGTGCAGCTGCAATCCCTGCTTGGGCCGAGCCGAGTGTGCCTCCAGTACGGCAGAGCTCCAGCTCTGCTCAGAGGCCGGATCTAGTCAAGTGCCTTGCGCGAGGCTGCTCTGCCCTGGGCGAGACTTGCCCAGGCTTGCCTCGCTTCTAGGCTTGCTGCCCAGGAAGGAGCAGGCTGTGCGATGCTGGGAGAGGCCACTGGCGCCTTCCTGGCCTCAGCTCCACTCCTGCCTTGCCTTTGCATCTAGGCCCCGGGCGTCCTTGGGGAAGGCTTAGGAGCCGGTGGCTTGCACACTGCCAAGCCCTCCAGCAGTGAGGCCTCTGGTAGAGGGGAGGGGAGGGCAAGTGCAGGGCTCCTCCGGCGGTTGCTTGGCCGCCCAGACTCAGCGCCGCACGGAGAGCACCAGGCTTCCCAGGTCCCCTGGCTCTGGTCTGCAGCCCCACACTCCCGGAGGCTGACTCCGTGGGCGCCCAGCAGGTGCCTGACAGACGTCATGTCCCTAGTGCTCTGCTCCCCAGCAGAGACGTGTGCAGGTGGTGGGGCCTGCCCCTGCGTGTCTGGGCTCCCGCCGGCAGCCCCAGCTCCAGGGAAGCAGCCCCTGAGGCAAGACCTGTAGGAGGCGCGGGGCGCCCCCGCCTGGAAGCCTAGTGCACAGCACACGGGAAGCGAGCCTCCTAGGGAGAAGCGGAGGCAGCCCAGCTGCGTGCGTCTGCAATCACTCCTTGGGCGGAGCCCAGTGAGCCTCCAGTACGGCAGAGCTCCAGCTCTGCTCAGAGGCCCGACCTGGCAGAATTGCTGGCGTGAGGCTGCTCTGCCCTGGGCGAGCCTTGCACAGATTGCCTCACTGCTAGGCTTCCTGCCCGGGAAGGAGCAGGCTGTGCGATGCTGGGAGAGGCCACTGGCGCCTTCCTGGCCTCAGCTCCACTCCTGCCTTGCCTTTGCATCTAGGCCCCGGGCGTCCTTGGGGAAGGCTTAGGAGCCGGTGTCTTGCGCACTGCCAAGCCCTCCAGCAGTGAGGCCTCTCGTAGAGGGGAGGGGAGGGCAAGTGCAGGGTTCCTCCAGCGGGTGCTTGGCCGCCCAGACTCAGCGCCGCACGGAGAGCACCAGGCTTCCCAGGTCCCCTGGCTCTGGTCTGCAGCCCCACACTCCCGGAGGCTGACTCCGTGGGCGCCCAGCAGGTGCCTGACAGACGTCATGTCCCTAGCGCTCTGCTCCCCAGCAGAGACGTGTGCAGGTGGTGGGGCCTGCCCCTGCGTGTCTGGGCTCCCGCCGGCAGCCCCAGCTCCAGGGAAGCAGCCCCTGAGCCAAGACCTGTAGGAGGCGCGGGGCGCCCCCGCCTGGAAGCCTAGTGCACAGCACGCGGGAAGCGAGCCTCCTCGGGAGGAGAGGAGGCAGCCCAGCTGCGTGCGTCTGCAATCACTCCTTGGGCGGAACCCAGTGAGCCTCCAGTACGGCAGAGCTCCAGCTCTGCTCAGAGGCCCGATCTGGCAGAGTTGCTGGCGTGAGGCTGCTCTGCCCTGGGCGAGCCTTGCCCAGATTGCCTCGCTGCTAGGCTTCCTGCCCGGGAAGGAGCAGGCTGCGCGAGACAGGCAGACGCTCCTGGCGCCTTCCTGGCCTCAGCTCCACTCCTGCCTTGTCTTTGCACCTAGTCCCCAGGCGTCCTTGCGGAGGGCTTAGGGGCCGGTGGGGTGCACGCTGCCAAGCTCTCCAGCCGTGAGAGCTCTGTCATAGGGAAGGGAATGGCAAGTGCAGGGCTCCTCCAGCGGTCGCTTGGCCGCCCAGACTCAGCACAGCACGGAGAGCACCAGGCTTCCCAGGGCCCCTGGCTGTGGTCTGCAGCCCCACACACCCAGAGGCTGACTCCGTGAGCGCCAGGACTGTGCCTGACAGACGTCATTTCCCTAGTGCTCTCCCAACCAGCAGAGACGTGTGCAGGTGGTTGGGGCCTGCCCCTGCGTGTCTGGGCTCCCGCCGGCAGCCCCAGCTCCAGGGAAGCAGCCCCTGTGCCAAGACCTGCAGGAGGCGTGGGGCGTCCCTGCCTGGAAGCCAAGTGCACAGTGCGCTTGGAAGCGAGCCTCCTTGGGAAGAGTGGAGGGAGCCAAGCCGCGTGCAGCTGCAATCCCTGCTTGGGCCGAGCCGAGTGTGCCTCCAGTAAGGCAGAGCTCCAGCTCTGCTCAGAGGCCGGATCTAGTCAAGTGCCTTGCGCGAGGCTGCTCTGCCCTGGGCGAGACTTGCCCAGGCTTGCCTCGCTGCTAGGCTTGCTGCCCAGGAAGGAGCAGGCTGTGCGATGCTGGGAGAGGCCACTGGCGCCTTCCTGGCCTCAGCTCCACTCCTGCCTTGCCTTTGCATCTAGGCCCCGGGCGTCCTTGGGGAAGGCTTAGGAGCCGGTGGCTTGCACACTGCCAAGCCCTCTAGCAGTGAGGCCTCTGGTAGAGGGGAGGGGAGGGCAAGTGCAGGGCTCCTCCAGCGGTTGCTTGGCCGCCCAGACTCAGCGCCGCACGGAGAGCACAAGGCTCCCAGGTCCCCTGGCTCTGGTCTGCAGCCCCACACTCCCGGAGGCTGACTCCGTGGGCGCCCAGCAGTTGCCTGACAGACGTCATTTCCCTAGTGCTCTCCCAACCAGCAGAGACGTGTGCAGGTGGTTGGGGCCTGCCCCTGCGTGTCTGGGCTGCCGCCCACAGCCTCCGCTCCGGGGAAGCAGCCCCTGTGCCAAGACTGGCAGGAGGCGCGGGGCGTCCCTGCCTGGAAGCCAAGTGCACAGTGCACTTGGAAGCGAGCCTCCTTGGGAAGAGTCGAGGGAGCCAAGCCGCGTGCAGCTGCAATCCCTGCTTGGGCCGAGCTGAGTGTGCCTTCAGTACGGCAGAGCTCCAGCTCTGCTCAGAGGCCGGATCTAGTCAAGTGCCTTGCGCGAGGCTGCTCTGCCCTGGGCGAGACTTGCCCAGGCTTGCCTCGCTGCTAGGCTTGCTGCCCAGGAAGGAGCAGGCTGTGCGATGCTGGGAGAGGCCACTGGCGCCTTCCTGGCCTCAGCTCCACTCCTGCCTTGCCTTTGCACCTAGTCCCCAGGCGTCCTTGCGGAGGGCTTAGGAGCCGGTGGGGTGCACGCTGCCAAGCCCTCCAGCCGTGAGAGGTCTGTCATAGGGAAGGGAATGGCAAGTGCAGGGCTCCTCCAGCGGTCGCTTGGCCGCCCAGACTCAGCACAGCACGGAGAGCACCAGGCTTCCCAGGGACCCTGGCTGTGTTCTGCAGCCCCACACACCCGGAGGCTGACTCCGTAGCGCCCAGAAGGTGCCTGACAGACGTCATTTCCCTAGTGCTCTCCCAACCAGCAGAGACGTGTGCAGGTGGTTGGGGCCTGCCTCTGCGTGTCTGGGCTGCCGCCCACAGCCTCCGCTCAGGGGAAGCAGCCCCTGTGCCAAGACGTGCAGGAGGCGTGGGGCGTCCCTGCCTGGAAGCCAAGTGCACAGTGCGCTTGGAAGCGAGCCTCCTTGGGAAGAGTGGAGGGAGCCAAGCCGCGTGCAGCTGCAATCCCTGCTTGGGCCGAGCCGAGTGTGCCTCCAGTACGGCAGAGCTCCAGCTCTGCTCAGAGGCCGGATCTAGTCAAGTGCCTTGCGCGAGGCTGCTCTGCCCTGGGCGAGACTTGCCCAGGCTTGCCTCGCTGCTAGGCTTGCTGCCCAGGAAGGAGCAGGCTGTGCCATGCTGGGAGAGGCCACTGGCGCCATCCTGGCCTCAGCTCCACTCCTGCCTTGCCTTTGCATCTAGGCCCCGGGCGTCCTTGGGGAAGGCTTAGGAGCCGGTGGCTTGCACACTGCCAAGCCCTCCAGCAGTGAGGCCTCTGGTAGAGGGGAGGGGAGGGCAAGTGCAGGGCTCCTCCAGCGGTTGCTTGGCCGCCCAGACTCAGCGCCGCACGGAGAGCACAAGGCTCCCAGGTCCCCTGGCTCTGGTCTGCAGCCCCACACTCCCGGAGGCTGACTCCGTGGGCGCCCAGCAGGTGCCTGACAGACGTCATGTCCCTAGCGCTCTGCTCCCCAGCAGAGACGTGTGCAGGTGGTGGGGCCTGCCCCTGCGTGTCTGGGCTCCCGCCGGCAGCCCCAGCTCCAGGGAAGCAGCCCCTGAGCCAAGACCTGTAGGAGGCGCGGGGCGCCCCCGCCTGGAAGCCTAGTGCACAGCACGCGGGAAGCGAGCCTCCTCGGGAGGAGAGGAGGCAGCCCAGCTGCGTGCGTCTGCAATCACTCCTTGGGCGGAACCCAGTGAGCCTCCAGTACGGCAGAGCTCCAGCTCTGCTCAGAGGCCCGATCTGGCAGAGTTGCTGGCGTGAGGCTGCTCTGCCCTGGGCGAGCCTTGCCCAGATTGCCTCACTGCTAGGCTTCCTGCCCGGGAAGGAGCAGGCTGCGCGAGACAGGCAGACGCTCCTGGCGCCTTCCTGGCCTCAGCTCCACTCCTGCCTTGCCTTTGTAGCTAGTCCCCAGGCGTCCTTGCGGAGGGCTTAGGGGCCGGTGGGGTGCACGCTGCCAAGCTCTCCAGCCGTGAGAGCTCTGTCATAGGGAAGGGAATGGCAAGTGCAGGGCTCCTCCAGCGGTCGCTTGGCCGCCCAGACTCAGCACAGCACGGAGAGCACCAGGCTTCCCAGGGCCCCTGGCTCTGGTCTGCAGCCCCACACACCCGGAGGCTGACTCCGTGAGCGCCGAGAAGGTGCCTGACAGACGTCATTTCCCTAGTGCTCTCCCAACCAACAGAGACGTGTGCAGGTGGTTGGGGCCTGCCCCTGCGTGTCTGGGCTGCCGCCCACAGCCTCCGCTCCGGGGAAGCAGCCCCTGTGCCAAGACTGGCAGGAGGCGCGGGGCGTCCCTGCCTGGAAGCCAAGTGCACAGTGCGCTTGGAAGCGAGCCTCCTTGGGAAGAGTGGAGGGAGCCACGCCGCGTGCAGCTGCAATCCCTGCTTGGGCCGAGCCGAGTGTGCCTCCAGTACGGCAGAGCTCCAGCTCTGCTCAGAGGCCGGATCTAGTCAAGTGCCTTGCGCGAGGCTGCTCTGCCCTGGGCGAGACTTGCCCAGGCTTGCCTCGCTTCTAGGCTTGCTGCCCAGGAAGGAGCAGGCTGTGCGATGCTGGGAGAGGCCACTGGCGCCTTCCTGGCCTCAGCTCCACTCCTGCCTTGCCTTTGCATCTAGGCCCCGGGCGTCCTTGGGGAAGGCTTAGGAGCCGGTGGCTTGCACACTGCCAAGCCCTCCAGCAGTGAGGCCTCTGGTAGAGGGGAGGGGAGGGCAAGTGCAGGGCTCCTCCGGCGGTTGCTTGGCCGCCCAGACTCAGCGCCGCACGGAGAGCACCAGGCTTCCCAGGTCCCCTGGCTCTGGTCTGCAGCCCCACACTCCCGGAGGCTGACTCCGTGGGCGCCCAGCAGGTGCCTGACAGACGTCATGTCCCTAGTGCTCTGCTCCCCAGCAGAGACGTGTGCAGGTGGTGGGGCCTGCCCCTGCGTGTCTGGGCTCCCGCCGGCAGCCCCAGCTCCAGGGAAGCAGCCCCTGAGGCAAGACCTGTAGGAGGCGCGGGGCGCCCCCGCCTGGAAGCCTAGTGCACAGCACAAGGGAAGCGAGCCTCCTAGGGAGAAGCGGAGGCAGCCCAGCTGCGTGCGTCTGCAATCACTCCTTGGGCGGAGCCCAGTGAGCCTCCAGTACGGCAGAGCTCCAGCTCTGCTCAGAGGCCCGACCTGGCAGAGTTGCTGGCGTGAGGCTGCTCTGCCCTGGGCGAGCCTTGCACAGATTGCCTCACTGCTAGGCTTCCTGCCCGGGAAGGAGCAGGCTGCGCGAGACAGGCAGACGCTCCTGGCGCCTTCCTGGCCTCAGCTCCACTCCTGCCTTGTCTTTGCACCTAGTCCCCAGGCGTCCTTGCGGAGGGCTTAGGGGCCGGTGGGGTGCACGCTGCCAAGCTCTCCAGCCGTGAGAGCTCTGTCATAGGGAAGGGAATGGCAAGTGCAGGGCTCCTCCAGCGGTCGCTTGGCCGCCCAGACTCAGCACAGCACGGAGAGCACCAGGCTTCCAAGGGACCCTGGCTGTGGTCTGCAGCCCCACACACCCAGAGGCTGACTCCGTGAGCGCCAGGACTGTGCCTGACAGACGTCATTTCCCTAGTGCTCTCCCAACCAGCAGAGACGTGTGCAGGTGGTTGGGGCCTGCCCCTGCGTGTCTGGGCTCCCGCCTGCAGCCCCAGCTCCAGGGAAGCATCCCCTGTGCCAAGACCTGCAGGAGGCGTGGGGCGTCCCTGCCTGGAAGCCAAGTGCACAGTGCGCTTGGAAGCGAGTCTCCTTGGGAAGAGTGGAGGGAGCCAAGCCGCGTGCAGCTGCAATCCCTGCTTGGGCCGAGCCGAGTGTGCCTCCAGTACGGCAGAGCTCCAGCTCTGCTCAGAGGCCGGATTTGTCAAGTGCCTTGCGCGAGGCTGCTCTGCCCTGGGCGAGACTTGCCCAGGCTTGCCTCGCTGCTAGGCTTGCTGCCCAGGAAGGAGCAGGCTGTGCGATGCTGGGAGAGGCCACTGGCGCCTTCCTGGCCTCAGCTCCACTCCTGCCTTGCCTTTGCATCTAGGCCCCGGGCGTCCTTGGGGAAGGCTTAGGAGCCGGTGGCTTGCACACTGCCAAGCCCTCCAGCAGTGAGGCCTCTGGTAGAGGGGAGGGGAGGGCAAGTGCAGGGCTACTCCAGCGGTTGGTTGGCCTCCCAGACTCAGCGCCGCACGGAGAGCACAAGGCTCCCAGGTCCCCTGGCTCTGGTCTGCAGCCCCACACTCCCGGAGGCTGACTCCGTGGGCGCCCAGCAGGTGCCTGACAGACGTCATGTCCCTAGCGCTCTGCTCCCCAGCAGAGACGTGTGCAGGTGGTGGGGCCTGCCCCTGCGTGTCTGGGCTCCCGCCGGCAGCCCCAGCTCCAGGGAAGCAGCCCCTGAGCCAAGACCTGTAGGAGGCGCGGGGCGCCCCCGCCTGGAAGCCTAGTGCACAGCACGCGGGAAGCGAGCCTCCTCGGGAGGAGAGGAGGCAGCCCAGCTGCGTGCGTCTGCAATCACTCCTTGGGCGGAACCCAGTGAGCCTCCAGTACGGCAGAGCTCCAGCTCTGCTCAGAGGCCCGATCTGGCAGAGTTGCTGGCGTGAGGCTGCTCTGCCCTGGGCGAGCCTTGCCCAGATTGCCTCGCTGCTAGGCTTCCTGCCCGGGAAGGAGCAGGCTGCGCGAGAGAGGCAGACGCTCCTGGCGCCTTCCTGGCCTCAGCTCCACTCCTGCCTTGCCTTTGCACCTAGTCCCCAGGCGTCCTTGCGGAGGGCTTAGTGGCCGGTGGGGTGCACGCTGCCAAGCTCTCCAGCCGTGAGAGCTCTGTCATAGGGAAGGGAATGGCAAGTGCAGGGCTCCTCCAGCGGTCGCTTGGCCGCCCAGACTCAGCACAGCACGGAGAGCACCAGGCTTCCCAGGGCCCCTGGCTGTGGTCTGCAGCCCCACACACCCGGAGGCTGACTCCGCGAGCGCCCAGAAGGTGCCTGACAGACGTCATTTCCCTAGTGCTCTCCCAACCAGCAGAGACGTGTGCAGGTGGTTGGGGCCTGCCCCTGCGTGTCTGGGCTGCCGCCCACAGCCTCCGCTCCGGGGAAGCAGCCCCTGTGCCAAGACTGGCAGGAGGCGCGGGGCGTCCCTGCCTGGAAGCCAAGTGCACAGTGCGCTTGGAAGCGAGCCTCCTTGGGAAGAGTGGAGGGAGCCAAGCCGCGTGCAGCTGCAATCCCTGCTTGGGCCGAGCCGAGTGTGCCTCCAGTACGGCAGAGCTCCAGCTCTGCTCAGAGGCCGGATCTAGTCAAGTGCCTTGCGCGAGGCTGCTCTGCCCTGGGCGAAACTTGCCCAGGCTTGCCTCGCTGCTAGGCTTGCTGCCCAGGAAGGAGCAGGCTGTGCGATGCTGGGAGAGGCCACTGGCGCCTTCCTGGCCTCAGCTCCACTCCTGCCTTGCCTTTGCATCTAGGCCCCGGGCGTCCTTGGGGAAGGCTTAGGAGCCGGTGGCTTGCACACTGCCAAGCCCTCCAGCAGTGAGGCCTCTGGTAGAGGGGAGGGGAGGGCAAGTGCAGGGCTCCTTCAGCGGTTGCTTGGCCGCCCAGACTCAGCGCCGCACGGAGAGCACAAGGCTCCCAGGTCCCCTGGCTCTGGTCTGCAGCCCCACACTCCCGGAGGCTGACTCCGTGGGCGCCCAGCAGGTGCCTGACAGACGTCATGTCCCTAGCGCTCTGCTCCCCAGCAGAGACATGTGCAGGTGGTGGGGCCTGCCCCTGCGTGTCTGGGCTCCCGCCGGCAGCCCCAGCTCCAGGGAAGCAGCCCCTGAGCCAAGACCTGTAGGAGGCGCGGGGCGCCCCCGCCTGGAAGCCTAGTGCACAGCACGCGGGAAGCGAGCCTCCTCGGGAGGAGAGGAGGCAGCCCAGCTGCGTGCGTCTGCAATCACTCCTTGGGCGGAACCCAGTGAGCCTCCAGTACGGCAGAGCTCCAGCTCTGCTCAGAGGCCCGATCTGGCAGAGTTGCTGGCGTGAGGCTGCTCTGCCCTGGGCGAGCCTTGCCCAGATTGCCTCGCTGCTAGGCTTCCTGCCCGGGAAGGAGCAGGCTGCGCGAGACAGGCAGACGCTCCTGGCGCCTTCCTGGCCTCAGCTCCTCTCCTGCCTTGCCTTTGCACCTAGTCCCCAGGCGTCCTTGCAGAGGGCTTAGGGGCCGGTGGGGTGCACGCTGCCAAGCTCTCCAGCCGTGAGAGCTCTGTCATAGGGAAGGGAATGGCAAGTGCAGGGCTCCTCCAGCGCTCGCTTGGCCGCCCAGACTCAGCACAGCACGGAGAGCACCAGGCTTCCCAGGGCCCCTGGCTGTGGTCTGCAGCCCCACACACCCGGAGGCTGACTCCGTGAGCGCCCAGAAGGTGCCTGACAGACGTCATTTCCCTAGTGCTCTCCCAACCAGCAGAGACGTGTGCAGGTGGTTGGGGCCTGCCCCTGCGTGTCTGGGCTGCCGCCCACAGCCTCCGCTCCGGGGAAGCAGCCCCTGTGCCAAGACTGGCAGGAGGCGTGGGGCGTCCCTGCCTGGAAGCCAAGTGCACAGTGCACTTGGAAGCGAGCCTCCTTGGGAAGAGTCGAGGGAGCCAAGCCGCGTGCAGCTGCAATCCCTGCTTGGGCCGAGCTGAGTGTGCCTTCAGTACGGCAGAGCTCCAGCTCTGCTCAGAGGCCGGATCTAGTCAAGTGCCTTGAGCGAGGCTGCTCTGCCCTGGGCGAGACTTGCCCAGGCTTGCCTCGCTGCTAGGCTTGCTGCCCAGGAAGGAGCAGGCTGTGCGATGCTGGGAGAGGCCACTGGCGCCTTCCTGGCCTCAGCTCCACTCCTGCCTTGCCTTTGCATCTAGGCCCCGGGCGTCCTTGGGGAAGGCTTAGGAGCCGGTGGCTTGCACACTGCCAAGCCCTCCAGCAGTGAGGCCTCTGGTAGAGAGGAGGGGAGGGCAAGTGCAGGGCTCCTCCAGCGGTTGCTTGGCCGCCCAGACTCAGCGCCGCACGGAGAGCACAAGGCTCCCAGGTCCCCTGGCTCTGGTCTGCAGCCCCACACTCCCGGAGGCTGACTCCGTGGGCACCCAGCAGGTGCCTGACAGACGTCATGTCCCTAGCGCTCTGCTCCCCAGCAGAGACGTGTGCAGGTGGTGGGGCCTGCCCCTGCGTGTCTGGGCTCCCGCCGGCAGCCCCAGCTCTAGGGAAGCAGCCCCTGAGGCAAGACCTGTAGGAGGCGCGGGGCGCCCCCGCCTGGAAGCCTAGTGCACAGCACGCGGGAAGAGAGCCTCCTCGGGAGGAGAGGAGGCAGCCCAGCTGCGTGCGTCTGCAATCACTCCTTGGGCGGAACCCAGTGAGCCTCCAGTACGGCAGAGCTCCAGCTCTGCTCAGAGGCCCGATCTGTCAGAGTTGCTGGCGTGAGGCTGCTCTGCCCTGGGCGAGCCTTGCCCAGATTGCCTCGCTGCTAGGCTTCCTGCCCGGGAAGGAGCAGGCTGCGCGAGACAGGCAGACGCTCCTGGCGCCTTCCTGGCCTCAGCTCCACTCCTGCCTTGCCTTTGCACCTAGTCCCCAGGCGTCCTTGCGGAGGGCTTAGGGGCCGGTGGGGTGCACGCTGCCAAGCCCTCCAGCCGTGAGAGGTCTGTCATAGGGAAGGGAATGGCAAGTGCAGGGCTCCTCCAGCGGTCGCTTGGCCGCCCAGACTCAGCACAGCACGGAGAGCACCAGGCTTCCCAGGGACCCTGGCTGTGTTCTGCAGCCCCACACACCCGGAGGCTGACTCCGTGAGCGCCCAGAAGGTGCCTGACAGACGTCATTTCCCTAGTGCTCTCCCAACCAGCAGAGACGTGTGCAGGTGGTTGGGGCCTGCCCCTGCGTGTCTGGGCTGCCGCCCACAGCCTCCGCTCCGGGGAAGCAGCCCCTGTGCCAAGACTGGCAGGAGGCGCGGGGCGTCCCTGCCTGGAAGCCAAGTGCACAGTGCGCTTGGAAGCGAGCCTCCTTGGGAAGAGTGGAGGGAGCCACGCCGCGTGCAGCTGCAATCCCTGCTTGGGCCGAGCCGAGTGTGCCTCCAGTACGGCAGAGCTCCAGCTCTGCTCAGAGGCCGGATCTAGTCAAGTGCCTTTCGCGAGGCTGCTCTGCCCTGGGCGAGACTTGCCCAGGCTTGCCTCGCTGCTAGGCTTGCTGCCCAGGAAGGAGCAGGCTGTGCGATGCTGGGAGAGGCCACTGGCGCCTTCCTGGCCTCAGCTCCACTCCTGCCTTGCCTTTGCATCTAGGCCCCGGGCGTCCTTGGGGAAGGCTTAGGAGCCGGTGGCTTGCACACTGCCAAGCCCTCCAGCAGTGAGGCCTCTGGTAGAGGGGAGGGGAGGGCAAGTGCAGGGCTCCTCCAGCGGTTGCTTGGCCGCCCAGACTCAGCGCCGCACGGAGAGCACAAGGCTCCCAGGTCCCCTGGCTCTGGTCTGCAGCCCCACACTCCCGGAGGCTGACTCCGTGGGCGCCCAGCAGGTGCCTGACAGACGTCATGTCCCTAGCGCTCTGCTCCCCAGCAGAGACGTGTGCAGGTGGTGGGGCCTGCCCCTGCGTGTCTGGGCTCCCGCCGGCAGCCCCAGCTCCAGGGAAGCAGCCCCTGAGCCAAGACCTGTAGGAGGCGCGGGGCGCCCCCGCCTGGAAGCCTAGTGCACAGCACGCGGGAAGCGAGCCTCCTCGGGAGGAGAGGAGGCAGCCCAGCTGCGTGCGTCTGCAATCACTCCTTGGGCGGAACCCAGTGAGCCTCCAGTACGGCAGAGCTCCAGCTCTGCTCAGAGGCCCGATCTGGCAGAGTTGCTGGCGT